>NC_133438.1:24582740-24847740 GCF_011762505.2 Arvicanthis niloticus
GAAGAAGTACAGGTGAGACATCCAGGAGTCTGTCAAGAGAACAGATTTTTGTACTGGTGTCAGCAGCGTCCATGAACCTGGGTTGCATGATGACCTATTCCATCCTTGGACCATTTTTCCCTAAGGAGGTAAAACATTTTTATACTGTATAAACTCTAATTTTTGGAAACCCTTTCAGTTATATAGATGTTATAAAATGTAAGAACTTTATAAAATGGGGGGGGGGGGGGGCGACTCAGCAATTAAAAGTGTGCCCTGCTCTTCCAGATAACCTGAGTTTAGTTCCCAGCATCTATGTCAGGCAGCTCATACCATCTTTAACTCTAGTTTGAGAGGGATTTGGTGCCTTTGGCCTCCAAGGATACCAGTGCTCACTTGTAAATATCTTCACACACATGTGCATATACATATAATTAAAATTTTTAAGAATCTTTAAAATAAATAAAATATAAAAATGTACCTATAGTATATATAACATGTATGTGTTTTATATGACAGTTGTATTGTGTGTGTGTCTGTGTGTGTGTGTGTCTGTGTGTCTGTGTGTACCTGTCTGTGTGTGTTAGGTAGGGACTGTTAGCCCATGTGCAGAGGTCAGAGGTCAATGTCAGGCTCCTTCATCAAGACATGCTCTCTCACCGACTATACCTGGAGCTTTCCAGTTCGGGTAGACTGGCTGGCCAACAGGCCCCTGGATCCTCCTGCCTTCACCTTGCAGTGCTAATATTACAGATGTGTTTCAGTAAGCTCAGTTTTTTTTGTTTGTTTTTTTGTTTTTGTTTTTGTTTTTTTTTTTAATGTGGGTGCTGGGGATCCAACTCAGATTGTCCTGGTTACACAAAAAAAGCACATTACCTACTAAACCATCCTCCTCCACACACAGCAAGAGACTATTTCTTAGTGTTTAATATATATATATTTTAAAAGTAAGACCATCCTTTTGCTGGATAATTCTCCCAAAATATATTTGAGACTTTCAAATTATTATTTCTTTTTACCATATAGCTTGATTAATCTTTATTTGAAGTGTATAGCTTAAAAAAAAAAAAACACAGAAGCACTAAATGACCAAGATGCCAATGCTGTCTTCTGGTGTTGGGCATATGTGACTTAGGTAATTTTAGGCAAGTATAATGGCTCATGCCTTTATTCAGAGCACTCAGGAGCCAGAGGCAAGCAGACAGCTTCTAGGAGTTTTGAGGCCAGCCTGGTTTATAAGTGAATTCCAGGCAGTCAGGGCCATAAAGTGAGACTTTGTTTCCAATCGGGTCGCAGGTGGGGTGGGAGATAGTTGTGGCCCAGGAAATTCATTCTGAATTTGTCATGAGCTCTGGAAGCATTGTTTACACAAAGGAAGGATTCTGATTAACACTGCGGCTCCCTCTGACCTTTGCCCTCTCCGTGGTGCTACGAACTATATAGCCATGACACAGAGGTTAGACTAGAGTGTGGAGTCCATGCATATCATGAAGGGAACTCATTTGAGCCATTTCGGACAATATGTCCAAATGTTTATTTTGTGCATCTTGCCATAGGTCCACAGTGCACTGACAACTTCTCAGTTCTTAAATCACCTCCATAGCCTGTACTCCTTCACTCTGGGTGCTACCAGAGAGTGCTTGTTTGGAACATAGAGCACTCACTGGTTTTCAGCACACCTCTGACAATCCCAGGAGAGAGAGCAGCGAGAACCCCATTGTTTTACTTTAAAATAGCAGTCTTAGAAGTGAGGGCCTTTCACAGTTCAGTCCAGTTTCATTGGAAGTTTCTACTCTAAGTGCGCTGAGCCACAGATAGGTATGCTCAGGTAAGGAGAAGCCAGGAAGTGTCCAGGAAATGAGAAAAGGCAGGAAGGAAAGGAGAATTGGTTCAGACTTTGGGTATTTTTTTAAGAAAAGATGGCAAGAAGAGATTATACTCAAGCTATTTCTTGATAGATTACAGCTAAGGAGAAGGGTGTGCCACTGCCTGAGACTTCTTTGGCTGAATCTAAGTGAGGTGTGGCTCGAGAAATGGTAGTTTCTTTGGTAAATAATAGGGAGGAGGGGTATCATTGCAGATGTGGTCTGCGGAGAGCAGAGTGATGCCATACTCTTAGGGAACCGGAGACAGCTCACTGTGGCTTAAACATAGGGCAGGACAAAACCTTGATAGAAGGCTGGGACTCTGAGGGGCAAGCTGCAGCTGGAAGGCAAGAACACTGGAATGCCTGCCCAGGGCTGGCGGCTGGGAGAGTGTCAGAGTGGTTAGCCAGATTTGGGTTTTGTGACAAAACAATGATAGGAGGCTCTGACTCAGCCTTCCTAGAGATGAGACCCTTACTACAGTTCCTCATGCTGTGGTGACCCCCAACAATAGAATTCTTTTTGTTACTTCATAACTTTAATTTTGCTACTGCTATGAATCATAATGCAGATATCTGATGTAACTCATGTGAAAGGGTCATTTGACCCTCACAAAGGGGTGGAGACCTACAGATTGAGAGCTGCCTGCTCTGAGGGTCTAGAAGGTGTCTTAGTTAGTGTTTCTATTGCTGCAACAAAAGACCAGGACCAAAAAGCAAGTTAGGAAGGAAAGGGTTTATTTGGCTTACACTTCCATATCTCTGTTCATCATTGACGGAAGTTAGGACAGGAACTCAAACAGGGCAGGAACCTGGAGGCAGGAGCTGATGCAGATGATACTGCAATCCTGGCTTGCTCATCATGGCTTGCTCATCCCACTTTCTTATAGAACTCAGAACCACCTGCTCAGAAGTAGTCCTACCCACCACAGGCTGGCCTTCCTCATCAATTATCAATTAAGAAAATGCCCTGAAGGCCTACAACCTGATCCTTCTGAGGCATCTTCTCAACTGAGGCTCCCTCTTCTCCAGTGACTTCAGTTTGTATCAAGTTGACATAAAACTAGTCAGCACAAAGGGAAAAGCCAGCTGAAGTGCAGCTTCCCCTGCTGTGCCTTCACAAAACAGGTCACTTTTATGGCCTCAAAAGGCACAGGGCTGCTCCTTTATTTCTAGAGAGCAAGTAACTCTTCAGCAACAGACACTGTGGAGTCCTCTAATACAGGACACCTATGACTCTGTCATCACGCACACCCACACACACAAATGTAGTAGCAGTATTTTTATAATTTTTTATAAAAACAAAATATGTGTAATATAACATTATAGTAAGATGAATACTCATAGTTTGTTTTAGGTCCCCATTCCTGGCTCATAACTCTCACATAGCTTACATGGGAAGGGATGGAGAACGTTATTTTTTTTTTTTTTTTTAATCATTGTTGGAGGGACTAGAGAGATGGCTCACTAGGTAAGAACACATGCTCTGCAAGTAAGAGGACCCGAGATTGATTCTCCAGCATGCATGTAAAAAGCCAGGCATGGCTGGCATGTCCTGTAAGTAACCCCAACATCAGGCACAGAGACAAGTAGAGCAAAAGAGCTCACTAGCCAGCTTCATCTAGTTGAAATGGTTCAGTGAGAGAGAAAGAGAGATCCTGTCTGAGGGCAAGGATGGCAGAAATAGCAGAAGACATCAATGTCCTGCTCTGCCCTCTTTATCTATCTGAATGAACCTGTACATTCATACGCTTATGTACACTCACATGCACATGCACGCATGCACAAACACTGTAGTTTGAGTTAAAAACAGGAAAAGAAATGCAATTGTGGCTACTGTAGAGAAAATGGTTTTAAAATATCTCTCTATATCTATATACATAGTTTTTAATTTTTAAAGATTTATTTATTTTGGGCATGCATGCATGTGTACCTCATATATGCAGCACCCTAAGAGATCAGAAGAAGGCAGGTCCCCTGGAACTGATGTTACTGATGGTTGTGAGCTATGCAAGAGCAACACTTGCTCTTAACTGCTGATCCATCTGCCCCAGGCCTAAGGTTTCTGAAGGTTTCTCAGGTATATGTATCTCTGGGTAAAGTTGTATATCTCTGGATAAAGTTGCTCTGGTGAAAGGATGAGTTAAAACCACTCTACTAACTGTAAATATTCAGGAGGACACACAGCCAGGCACAGAAAAGGTTACTTTTTTAGTAATTGCCGACTCTCAGAGAACAGCTCCACACTCCATTTCATACCGACTGAGTTTCATAGTTTACCCTTAAGAATCATCCCTTTCTATTTTTTAAATACAAGGTCTCACTGTGTAGCTCTGGATGGTCCAGTTATTGCTGTGTAGACCATGTTGGCCTCAAACTCACAGAGGTCCCGCTGCCTCAGCATTCTAATTGCTGGCATTAAAGATCTGCATGTTTTAACCCTCAAATGTATATACACCCAATATGAAGATCTGAGGCAAGAGAGACAGGGGAAATCATTGGTGTGACTATTGTAACGGCACTGGCATGTTCCTGTCTTGAGAAGCACACACCCACATTGGGATGTGTATTATCCTTCCATAAGTGCCTCTTTCCATCCCAAAGCCCCACCCCCACTTTCTGTCTAATATATCTATGTTTAAATCTATTTAAAATATAATTGTGGGGAGCCGACAGAAGGCGGCTATCATTCTTGCAGCCATCTTGAGCCATATACCCTGATAAGAGACTTGATTACATTAGCCTGCAACAGCTGAGCACACTCTGATAACATATTGCTTTAGATACCCAGGATTTTCTCTTGGGTGTGTGAGACTTAAAGGTGTGTGACTTAAGGGTGTGACTTAGAGATCAAATTTAGAGACAAGACCTAAGGGCATGATTAAAGGCGTGGCTTAGAGGCGTGGCTTAGAAGTGAGACATATAAAAGGTGAGAGGCAGACAGAAGAGAGACCAGAGAATCAGACACTTCAGAGGAGTACAACTTGGAGTAGAAATTAGGCATTGAGGAAGAAGACACTTGGACTAGAGAACTCAGAAGAAATTATTATTAGACATTAGGCACTTAGCACTTGGAAGAAGTAACTTGGAACTTGGAGGCACTAGGGACTAGGAACTAGGGACTAGGAACTAGGAACTCAAGACTTGGGACTTGGACTAGGAAGAGAGACTGAAGAATAAACGGGATTGAATCGCACCCTTCTGGTCTCCATTCTTCGAGTCCGTCCTCACTCTCTCTTGCTGAATCCTGACCTGAAGACCGGAGCAGCTTGGGGCAGTTCGGGCTAACAAGTTAGTCCCCAAGGCTTTTGGCAGTGCAGGTTCCAACATTGACAGAACGGTCCGAGACACTTGGGCCCCCAAACGTGGGCCAGCTCTGTTCTCAACATATAATAACCTCCATCTGAACCTCATAATAAGCTTCAGCTTTGCTTCACATGGACTTGTCCTGAAATTTCTTCTCTATGGTGAAATAAAGAGCATTGGCTTGAGGCTGGGGTTGCAGCTCAGTTGGTGGTATGTGCCTAGTTCAAAACCCCGTATTTGATTTATAGCATCACATGAATAAGTGTGGTGGTACATGCCTGTACATTACTCAGGAAGTAGAGGCTGGAGAATCAGGAGGAATTCAAGGCCAGCCTCAGCTACATAGCAAGTCTTAGGCTAGCCTGGGCTACACGACATACTGTCTCAAAAAGCCATAAAAATAATAAAAAAAAGAATCTCAGCTTGAGCTGAGTAGAGGTCTCTGAAAAGAACTCAGCCTGCTGGAGGAGGGAACACAGAGCTGTTTTTCTGACCACTGCCTCACTAGGGCTCACAGGTCAACCATGCTTGCACAATTTGAAAAGGTTTTTAGGGGCTTAAGAGGTGGCTCAGTGGTTAAGAACACCTCCTGTTCTTGCAAAGGACATGAGTTCAGTTCCCAGCACCCTCAGAGTGGCTCACAACTGCTTGTAACTCCAGTCCCAGGAATTCCATGAACACCTGTGGTGCACATATAGATACTCAGGTGCACACACAAAGTAGATTCAGAATAAGTGCTACATCATCTATAGCAAACATTAGATGTCCCTGGTGGAACAGTCTCTAAAGACTAATAATCCCAACGATGGAGAGTAAACTGTGGGGAGCATCCTTTATCAGCATTCCTCACAGGAAAAACATTTCTCCCTAAATTAAGCATGGGCAGAAGCCGCGGAGCCTACTGGCTGGGGCTTCCTATGACCCAATTGCCAGTTCTTGACATTACCTTTCCTTGATTGTAGCTGCCTGAAGCCACGAATTACTGGATTCACCTGAAATCGGGGCTGGGAATGAAAGGGGACAGAGGGCGAGGAGAGATGAAGCTAAGACAAAGTTCTCTGATCAAGGCTCAAAGCTTTAGTGTTCAGCTCTCAATTTAAAGGGGAAGGCCCAACCCACAACCCCTCCTGGTTTCAGCCGGAGATGGGTGGGATAATCCATAATCCTTGTTGGTCACAGTGGGAAATATCTCAAGGCAAGCCCAGGGGCAGTTCTTCTTCTAAGTCCCGTGCAGCCAAGGTGGGTAACTCCACCTAGATCCTATCACTTGGTCTGTTGTGGTAAGCAAGGTCTCTCAGACCTGCTCAAGGCTGGGGGAAGGGCACACTTGATGTTTTTTTTTTTTGGCTTTGTTTATTTTTTTCTAGAACTGGTGGCTGCCAGCTTTGTGTTTGTTTTGTGTAGACTGCAATTCTATAATGAGAAGCGATACCAAAAAGGAAGTCTGTCTACATCAGCTGTTTCCTCAGCTCTGGGCCTGAGAAGCAGGCCCTCATCTAAGTATTTTGTGTGTTTTATATTCTGTAATACTGACTTTTACTGAGATAAAGAGATTATTTGTTTGTTTGTTTATTTATTTATTTATTTATTTATTCTGTTTTTTGGAGGTAGGCTTTTACTGTGTAGCCTGGCTGTCCTAGAATTCACTCTAGTTCATGCTGGTCTCACACTAACAGAGATCTGCCTGCCTTTGCCTCCCAGTGCTGGGATTAAAGGTGTATGCCATCACACCCAACTGGGAATTCTTTATGAGAAAACTAATTGAATTATTTTTATATCAGAGTCTAGATTTTTTACCATCTACTTTCATATCTTTCCTTACCTTACTTATTTTAAAATAATATTTTAAAATTCCAGAAATGGAAGGGTTTGAACAGGAGATATGGTAGGACCAACCAAACTAAGTATGTACAAAAATGTTCCAAGGAACCTGCTACTTGGAAAGTTAATTTTTACAAAAAGAATGATCATTATGTGGACATTAACGCCCCCACCCCCAAATCTTGGAAATTACTGTACATATATGAAAATCACAAAGGTGATGTTCTGACTTCATCCTCCTGTCTTTCCACCAATGCTGTTCTGGCTTTTAAATTGTATTCCTGTTTCTGTTCTTTCTAAGGCAGAAAAGAAGGGGGCCAGCAACACCATGATTGGAATGATCTTCGGGTGCTATGCGTTATTTGAATTGTTGGCATCTTTGGTCTTTGGAAAATATGTAAGTGTTGGCACTCATATACATATCTTAATCTTCAAAAAATCATGGGGTTAGTTATTATAACTTACTAATCTAGAATTTCTATAGATATGGAAATAATGCCATTATATCTTTATTATGCCACAGTTATCTTTGTGGTTGATGTTAGTCCCTTCCATGCTTTTGAACAGTGTATATTACAATTCTTTTAAACAATTATTTTGATATGATATTAAAACACATGCTTTCCTGCAGCTTTATATGTGCTACTAGGCTTATTTATGTACATGTAGACTTGTTGAAGCAATTTATGTATCACTCTTCTTTGGCTTTTATTGTAGCTTGTACACATTGGAGCCAAATTTATGTTTATAGCAGGAATGTTTGTCTCAGGAGGAGTTACAATTCTCTTTGGGTAAGTAACTTTCTGATGTTAAAGATAAATTTTTTAGTCCATCTAAAAATGTTAACGGCTTTAAAAGTTTCCTTAAAGGTTTATTGTTATTATATGTGTATGGGGGGGTGTTGTGCATGTGGAGGGCAGAGGACAATACGGTGGCATTGTTTCCCTTTCTTTACCTTTCCATGGGTTCTAGGTATTGAACTCAGGTTGCCAGGCTTGTGCTGCAATCACCTTACCTTGCTAAGCCATCTCACTGGCCCATTAATGGTAACCAATCAGTACTATATTGTCATATGGTTACCCTGTGACTAATGGTGGAGGGAAGGAGGTGGGATGCAAATAGAAACATTGTTGACATTAAATAGAGTCCTCCAAGATCTTCTGTTGAAGAGCCTGCTGAAGCAGACATGGTGATGAAGACCTGTAATTCCAGCTTTCCAGAGGCAATAGAGGAGGACCTCAAATTTGAGGCCAGCCTGTGCTATACAGGAAAACCCTGTCTTAAAACAATAGAGAGAACAGAACTGTGGCTCCTAAATTCATCCACTGGGGCTCCTGTGGCCACTCATGATAAGAACTTAATAGTTTTCTGAGTCATAGAAACATTTTGCTTAGACAGAAAAGAGAATCTCTTTTTTACAGAACCAGACCCCTGGCTATGGATGCTGAAACGAGTCATCAGAAATCTTTTTCAGCTTCCTGCTTTTCTCTTCTCTTGCGTAAGGTTCCTAGACAAGCTCCCCCAACTCCTTTTGTTTCGAGGTTGTTTTTGAGACAGGATATCACTGTGTAGCCCTGAGTGGCCTAGAACTGTGTAGACCTGGCTGCCTTGGAACTCACAGAGATCTATCTGCCTCTGCCTAGGAATGCTGAGACAGAGATAAAAGGCGTGAGTTTGCTCTTTCCTGTCACTATCTGATAATAACAGCTATATCAACCACTTATATAGCATTTGCACTGTGCTAGGTGTCAATGGTTTTTAGGAAGTAACTTAAGCACTGTGAGCAAGCTCTGCAAGAGTATTGGCCTACCGTGTCTGAGGCCTTGTGGTCAACACAGCACCATAATAAATAAGTAAATAAGTTAAAACTAGAGATGCATTTCGTAAGATGAGCATCAGTTATAGCAGACAATATGGCTGATGTTGAGGACTTCTGCATCCTCTGATTTTGTTACCTAAGATAGGTCTTGTCATCACAGTCTTCTATGGGTCTAGGGGACCACAATATTCCAAAGAAGCCTATTTAGAATTACTATCTCGGAAACCAGTTATACCAACAAAAAAGGGACAGCTAAGCTGTCATGGCTTGAATTATAACAACAATTAAAAACAGCAATTACCTATTGAAAGTGTGACAACCAACATCCCGCCCCACCCCAGGGTTTCCCTGTGAAGTCCAGGCTGTCCTGGAACCCCTCTTTAGACCAGGCTGGTCTTGAACTCACACAGACCCACCTGCCTCTGCCTCCTGAGTGCTGGGATTTAAGGTATGTGCCACCACCAACCAGCTGACAAAACAACTCTTTAGGAGATCCCTAAAGAGATTTTTATCTAATAAGTTTGGAAAGTGTGGTTTTCTTCATGAAGTATAGTGAATTAAACACTGAGACCAGTTTGACATTTGTTCTTTTTCAGTGTCTTGGATCAACTTCCAGAAGGACCGATATTTATTGCCATGTGTTTTCTGGTGAGAATAGTAGATGCCATAGGCTTTGGTGCAGCCATAACAGCCTCGTCTTCCATCCTTGCAAAGGCTTTCCCAAATAATGTGGCTACAATCATGGTATGTAATTTGAACTTATTCTTATTTCCTTTCTTACATGACCAAAGTATTTGTTTGATTTCTTCCTACATATGTTTCCCCCACTCTCTTGTGTGTGTCACCCTTCCCCCACACCCCCTTCATTGTGATTTCTAGTTCCAACAGCAAGTGAAAAGATAAAGCACAGCATTACTTGGTGTAGTGACACATACCTGTAACCCACTAATTGGGTGGCTGGAACATCAACAGTTGGAGGCCAGCATGGGTGACTCTGTGAGTCACTGTCTGAAAAACAAAGCAAGCAAAAAATGGAGATCATCTGTGACAGCTCTACCCCAGGAAGAGAGGGCTTAAAAAGAAGTGGAAACCTGGCACACGCCTTTAATCTTAGCACTCAGGAGGCAGAGGCAGCAGGATCTCTGTTGGGGGCCCAACTTTTAGCTGAAAGCGGCTATCAGCTTTGCAGCCATCTTGAGCCATATACCCTGACATGAGATTTGGATTACAATAGCCTACAACAGCTGAACACACTCGGATAATCTTGGTTTAGATACCTTGAGATTAAAGGTGTGTGAGATTAAAGGTATGACTTAAGAGTATGACTTAGAAGTGTAGAGATCAGAGTTAGAGACAAGACCTAAGGGCATGATTAAAGGTGTAACTTAGAGGTGTGGCTTAGAAGTAAGACATATAAAAGGCAGAGACAGAACAGATCATCATCAGACACAGCAGACAGAGGAGACAGAGAAGGAGACACTTAGAGGAAGAGAGACTGAAGAATAAACGGGATTGAATCACACCCTGTCTGGTCTCCATTCTTCGAGTCTGCCCTCACCCTCGCTCTTGCTGAACCCCGACCCTTGGACCGGAGTGGCAGCTTGGGCCGGGATACAGTGGCTGCCCAAACGTGGGTCGGCCTCAACATTTTGCCTGGGCTGCGATGTTTTTGGCCGTTCCAACGTGGGGCTAGTGTGGACCCCAACAGATCTCTGTGAGTCTTAGGTCAGAACTGCCCACACTGCCAGGCCAGCCAGTGCTACACAGTGAGACCCTGTATCTTAAGAAAAAAACCAAAAAGCAGTGACCTCTAGTACTCCCTAAATGCTCTTCCTGGTCTCTGCACTTTGATGGGTAAACACGGTCCCAGCATTTCTTTTTTTTTAAATCACTCTTAAAATATTTTTAAATATTTAGTTTTCTTTTATGTCTGTATGAGTGTTTTACCTGGATATACACATGTATACCACATGTGAGCCTGGGGAACCACAAAGGTCAAAAGAGGGTATCAGATACCCTGGAACTGGAGTTATGATGGTTGTTGTCCGCCATATGGGTTTTGGGAATAGAGCCCAGGTCCTTTGAAAGCGTATGTGATCTTAACCACTGAGCCACCTCTCTAATCTCTATTTCCTGCCTGAACCCCCATTTCTTTTTTCCTTTTGATCTGAGTATTATTTTGCCGTTTCCTTGTGGTCCTGTAAGTAGGTCCTGGCAGAGATGCCTATAGCTTTCCTCTACTCTAGAAGCTATCCCTCATGGCAAAAGCTTAGCTCATGAGAGTCTTTATGCTACTTTCCTCAGATTCTTGGAAGAGATCACAGGTCATCTTGAAATTCTCAGAACACTTTTGTCTTGTCTGAGGAGCACCCTTCTGATTTTGACTTTTCTGACTACTACCCCTTTCAGTTTATCCATGGGTCAACTTCCTCTACATCAGACTTGTTGACCTCTTAAAGAGCTGGTGTCCTGTAGAACACTGTAGACTGTGCTGCCAAGGAGATTCCTATGAGGGCAGCAGCCATCCACTGGCATTTGAGATCAGCAGAATGTAGACTTGCCCGCCCCTCCGACTATTCCACAGAAAGTCACAGCCAGGGCCAACACATTTCACAAGTTACTTAATCATTTGTGGAATTTATGGATCTTCACTGTAGAATTGTCAGCCATTGTAGTGGGTTGGTCTGATGCCACTTGTATTCTAATGCTAAATATTGGCTCTCAAGATCTGGTTGCCCCTAACAAACAGATCCTCACAGGGTCACCAAGTGATGGTATGTAAACCTTGCTCCCCAACTTAACTGATTGATAAAAGGCTGGAGCCTGTGATTGGGCAGTAGAGGGAGAAAGGCAGGACTTGAGGATGGAGTGAGGGGGTTGCAGGTAGAGGAGAGAAGAGGGAAAGAAGGACATGGAGGTGGAGGAGGCCAAAATGAGAGGAAATGGCCATGGGCACATGGCCAGAAAAACCAGCAGTAATAAGGGATGTCATGGCTGGGACCTAAGTTAGAATAGCTCCGAATCTGCCCAATCTAGGCTTACGACTTATAAATAAAATACCTGGATTGTATGTCTTAGTTACAGGCTAGATAAAATGCTTAATTTCCTTTTATAAGCCATAGATGTATTTAAAGCCCTAGAAAACTAGATTGATTTAAAATGCTCCAATTTCCTCAACAGTAAGCTTTTTTTCCACAGGACTGCCTTGTTTATTTTACCTTTAGTTAATTTTATGCAGAATAAAATTAGAAAGTTATGAAATGGAATACAGAATATAGTAGATGTTTGACACATAACATTGCTGTTCTGACTTCAAACACACATGTGCCATCCAGGCACCCAGTGCCCCACCTGCTCCAAGAGGGCTTTTTTCCAAGATTCCATACCTATGCATGTATGCAAGTACATATGCACACATGTACATATACACACACATACACACAAGTACATTTGCACATATACATATATACACATGCACATACATACACATACATACAAGTGCATATGTACACACATGCATTTGCACACACACATATGCACACACACATGCACACACATACATGTGCATATGGAGTAGCAGCATGATTCTTTCTCCTTCTTTTATTTACACAAGTGATGATATACTCTTCACACCATTTAATACCTCAATGATTATACTGACAAATTCACATTGGAGGTCTACTGTGTCTAATTATAAAATCCATTTTTATTCTCTTTTTACTGGCTGTATACATTATGTAGATATCTCCTAGTTAATTAAAATGCTAGTGAGTATTTACATCATTTGCATCTTTTGTTCCTTTGTTTAGAACAGGGTCTCATGTAGGTCAGGCTGGCTAGAACTCTAAAAAGTTGACCTTGAACTCCTGGTTTTGCTTCCTGAATCTCTTCTCCTGGGTGCTGAGATCACAGGACTCTGCTACCAAACCTTGCTTGACATCGCAAACAGTACTATAACATCAATGTATAAACAAATCTCTCTCTCTCTCTCTCTCTCTCTCTCTCTCTCTCTCAGTCTCTCTCTCTCTCTCTGTGTGTGTGTGTGTGTATAGATTGTGAAATGACATTTAAAAAATTTCTACATGAGTACAATATTTAAATAATTTCCACCTCTTCTCTTTAATTACTGGTGTGTGTGTGTGTGTGTGTGTGTGTGTGTGTATACAGCTTCCACCAAGTTCATCTAGTATTGCTTATATTGTATATCTGCTCAGCCCTGATCACTGGGTTGGATAACCAATCAGGGACCTCCCCCTGGAGAAAACTGATTTTGAGATGGGATTTTATTGTGTCACCCTTTCTGGTCAGGAACTGATAAAGATCTACCTGCCTCTGGTTTCCAAATGCTGAGATTAAAAGCATGTGTTATCAAGCCCAACACTCCTTCAACTAAATCCTTCAACTAAAAAAAAATACATGAGTTAAATTCTCTCTTGCTTTTTTACTTTTAGGGAAGTCTTGAGGTTTTTTCTGGACTGGGGCTGGTAGCAGGACCCCCTTTGGGTGGCCTTTTGTACCAATCCTTTGGCTATGAGGTGCCCTTTATTCTTCTGGGGTGTATAGTTCTGCTGATGATACCATTCAACATATGCATTTTGCCTAGTTATGGTAAGTTCAAACTTAATTTTAGACTTTTTATTTTTATGTCTTTGTAAAGGATACATTACTATATGTTAGCTTTTAGTTAATGTAATACTTCTTTTGCTGCACTCTGAAAAACTGGTTCTCTTTCCTAAGACGTAGGTAATTAATTTATGAGAATTTTTGTTTACAAAGGTCTAGGAATGTAGCTCAATTAGCAGAGTTCTTACCTAGCATGCATGAAACCCTAGGTTTGCTCTCTAGTTCCACACAAGCAGAACATGGTAGTTGCTGACCTTTAAGGCACCTCAGCTATGGAGTGAGTTTGAGGCCTGCCTAAGTTGCATGAGGCCCTATCTTAAAAAATAAATAAATAAATAAATAAATACATAAATACATAAATAAATAAATCATATCACAAATTTTTCCAGGTTTTAGGAGAAACAAATACCTAATTTCTGTTCACAAGCCATTATCATTGGACTGAACTAAATTTTCACCAGAAATTGCTGTGGGCAACACATTTTGTCTACAAAGCAGTAAAAGCAAGGTGAGATCCCTCTAACTTTTAGGCCAACATTGTTTTTAGGTTCTTTTGTTTGTTTGTTTTTAAATGCGGTCTCACAATGTAGCTCTGCCTATCCTGGAACTCACAGGCTGGTCTTCCACTCACAGAATGTCAACTTTGTGTACTCAGTGAGTTCCAGGCCATCCTGGGCACAAAGTGACATGTTTGTTTCTCACTCTGTTAGTTTCTTTGAGATACATCTTAAACAAACTAAAACATTCAATATAGCAGGGCAAGGCCTTCCTTCCCAGGGGGCCTTGACCTGTCTGTGTAGTAGTAACAGTTACAAGGACACAGGATCTTGGCACAGTAATGGAATCATTTGGGGTTCAAGGCTTCCATTCCTATATAAGTCACTGGTTTCTATGACAAGCATGTATATGTTGTCAGGAACCCATGGTCACTGGTTAACTGAGAGGAGTTAACCAGGGCAAGGAACACAGAACACTTTGTGTCATCAGGTACTTAACTGTGGCTCGTTTGTAGGTCCCTTTTGTTCAAATGAAATTTACCAGGCAGTTTATGTACTTTGTAAGCATTGCTTCTTCGTAGGGTAGTCAGCTTACACACTTGCCAGGTTACTAAGTTACAAAGCTGGAGAGTTCAGCACCAGAGCTAGAGACCAGGGGAAAACAGAGACAGGGATTACCACTGTAATCCAGGTGGATTACAGTACCACTGTACCACTGTACCACTGTACAATACCACTGTAAACCACAAGGTGGCACTTATCTTTTCTGCAATTGTAAGGAATCAGTGTTTTGTTTTGCTTTCGTTTAGTTTAGCATTCTGGGCTTTATCCAGGTTGGTTTTAATATTTGATCATTAATTAAAAAAACAAAAAAATCAGTCAGCAACAGACCTGGAGAGATGGGTCAGTGGTGAAGAGCATTGGCTGCTCTTGCAAAAGACTTGGATTCAATTAACAGCAACCACATGGTGGCTCAAACCCATCTGTAACTCCAGTTCTATGGGAGCTACAGCCTTCTCTGATCTCCTTGGGCATCAGTCATGCACGTAGCCTGTATACAAACAGACAGGTGAAACACTCACACATATGAAATAAATAAGTCTAATTTAAAAAAAAAAAATTAGGGCTGGAGAGATGGTTCAGCGGGTAAGATCACTGACTGTTCTTCCAGAGGTCCTGAGTTCAATTCCCAGCAACCACAGGGTGGTTCACAGCCATGTATAATGGGATCCAATGCCCTCTTCTGGTGAGTCTGAAGACAGTGACAGTGTACTCACATATATAAAATAAATAAACCTTAAAAAGAAAAGAGTCAGATTCTTATGTAGCAGAAGAAAAAAATAACTATTACATTAGGAGATGAGAAAAGGCAACTAAGAGAGACTAATTAAAGCTGGAATTTAAAAAATCCTTAAGGACGATAATGTTAAGGCTATAATTCAGATTGGAATGTTCCTATTTAAGTGTATTCTTACAGTTATTGAAAGTTTTAATGCAGACAATTAGAACAGTAAGTAAGTTGTCTTTTGTCTTAACACATCTATCGGCAGAATTGGGTGTTCTATGCCCTCTGCTCATTCCTTCCATCTCCATGGCCAGCGAAACTTAGCATTGTTAGGAGCCTTTGACCCTCGTTTTCAGATCTCCCATTATCCCCTGTTCTGTTCTAACAGTCATGGCATGCCACTCCTCTCATTGAAACCCTCAACCCTCAACCTGAGGAGATCTGCTTTACACCATGGTGCCAGAAGGATCTATAAGGTCACACGAAGGTCCAATTTCCCTTGTGAACCACAGGCTACAAGACGGACACCTGTGCCCTGAACAAAAACACACATCAAGACCACTTATACTATGCTTTTATGCATGCACACATACCTATGATAAAGTTTAATCTAAAATTAGGCACAATTAAGAGACTAACAATAGGGGGCTGATGTGGTGGCTTAGTAGTTAAGATCACTGGCTGCTCTTGCAGAGGACCAGAGTTCAAGTCCCAGCACCCACACAGTAGCTCATAAACATCTGTAACTCAGGACAGAGCATCCTCTTCTGGACTCCACAGCACCAGGAACACATGGCAGGTACATGGCACAGATGCACACACAGGTAAAACACCACATACATGTAAAATAAATAATTGTAAAAGGAGATTAGCAATAATAATGAAGCATCAAACAAGTTGAATTACTATAATTTAAGTTATTTAAAATTTAGAAGCTCATTTCTGGAATTTTCTATTTATTATTATTACCAATATATACATACACACACATGTATACACACACACACACACACACACACACACACACATATATATTCTAGACAGGGTTTTTCTGTGCATCCCTGGTCATCCTGGACTAGGCTGGACTTGAATTCACTTGCCTCTGCCTCTCAAGTGCTAGGATTAAAGCTATGTGCCACCACAGCCTACCTTATTTCTTACTTTACATGGCATTGTAAACAATGTGGAGATGAGATCTCAGAACGCAAAGCTATCATCCTTGAGAATTACTAAGACAGTAGATTTTAAAAGTTTTCATACAGAGGACAAGCATGAGAGGTAAAGTGTGGCTTTTGTCAACTTTTTGGGTTTACTCATTCTACTGCACACATGTGCACACACATATACAAACTTCAGTGTCATACATTACTGATAAGCCTCAGTTTTACTTGTAAATTAATTTGTTTTCTGAGGCAAGATCTTGCTATATAGCTTCTGGAGCTCACTACATAGCCCAGGCTGGCCCTCCTATCTTTGTCTGCAGCATGATAGGATTGCAGGCAAACTCAAAATATAATCTTTATGAAACACACACCCTATCCTGAAAGCCATTTGAGCAGTTGTTGAGTGTCAATAAAAGAGCTGTCACATGAAGTTGAATTTAAATATCCAAACTCTTCCATAGCTTCTACTGACCTAGTGTGGTCTATCTCTGTCCCCTTTTCTAAATAGTTTCCTCAAATCTTTCCTTTGTAGGATAATGGTGTCAAGTGGCAACACGTGTGTGACTTTTTTCCTGTACCTCCCTATCTCTGATACATTTCAGGGCAGGTATTGGTAGCCAGGGAGTTCTGTCTCTTCAAGGAGAATAACGATACCAGGATCTGGAAGAAACACGGGGACCCCCAAGTATCTTTGAAACTTTCCATAGGTTTTGCTATGTTCTACCCAAGAGTTTTCACTTATATCAGTAAAGTGTTGCTTTTTATAAGTGTTTTGATACATTCTTTTATTTTAAACTTAAAACTATTGGTAATCTTCACTTATTTTATTTTATGTGTATGAGTTTTTGACTGTGTACATGTCTGTGCCCACAGAGGTCAGAAAGAAGTCATTAGATTTCCTGAACCTAGAGTTAGAGATGTATGTGGGCTGCTGTGTGGGTGTCTTTTGCAGGAGCAGCTAGTGTTCTTAACCACCGACTCCACAACTGACCCATATATTATAACAGGTAATGCTTTCTGTATAAACAAGAAATGTAACAGACTAAAACAAAACTTTTGCTTAATTAATTTTTTTATTTTAATTTATATTATTTGGGGGTTTTTTGCTCTCTCTCTCTCTCTCTCTCTCTCTCTCTCTCTCTCTCTCTCTCTCTCTGTGTGTGTGTAGGTCTGGTTGTCCTGCAACTCTCTCTTGTAAATCAGGATGGCCTCGAAACCATCAGCCTCTCTCTTCTGATTGCTGAAATTAAAGGCATATACATGCTTGGTTATTTTTACTATTTTAAATTATGTATGTGTCTGAGGATGTGTTGAGTGCAGATGCCTGCAGAGCTCAGAGGCATTGGATCCCCTGGAGCTGGGGCTAGAGGTGATTGTGAGTCACATGATGTGGGAACTGTAAATGGAACTCTGCTCCTCTTAAAGAGAAGTGAGTGCTCTTAATTGCCGAGCCATCTCTCCAGCCATCTTTTGTCATTTTCAATTTAAATTCATTACAGTTTAAAATCTACTGCAAATCAACAATACCTGGTATTGTTGGCAATACCTGGTTGTGCCACAAAATGGCACCATTTCCTCTCTAAAATATATACCACAGTTTGAAGGTTGAGCTTTTGGATTACAGTATTCTCTGTGTTTTAAAATTTTCCCTGAGAATATTACCTAAAATAGTAAAAATTTTTTGCATTATTTGAATGTTTAGACATTGCAGATAGTCAGGCCTGATATTCTGATAGGCATGAACATGGGTTAGGAGACTGGGAGATGTGATCTTAAATGATACACGTGCTTTACACAGTAACACCAACTTCCAGTCTCTTAATTAGTGTTTATCTTGCACTCACAAAAATAACCAGGTCTTGTTTTACAAAGCAAATGAGAAGCCCTCCTTAACCACACACATACACACACACACTCACCACACACACCCCTGATGGAGCTCAAATCTTGGATGGCGCTTTCTCTGCAGTTGCTCACTCCATTGTCACCCAAAAGCCTTACTTCTAGATTTTAACTTAAAAACCTCCCCTGCACACTGATTCCATTGGATACTATTTGTATTTGAAAACATGAGTATTTTTATTTTGTAGTTTTGTTTTGTGTGTCTTTTGAGTTGAGTCTTACAGAGCCAGGATGACTTCACTCGCTATGTAGCCAAGGATGAAATGAATTCCTGAACCTCCTGCGTCTGCCTCCCAAGTGCTGAGATAGCAGGCATACACCACCGTGCCAGGAAAAAAGTCAGTCTTTTAAATAAAATCCACTGTGGGTTCTAAAGATGAAGGGTTTAGAAGCTGATGTAGATGATACTATTTTATTTCAGGCAACTCAACAGTACAATTGCTTTTATTACCAGATAGATAGTCTTCCCAGCCTTGCCCCTCAAAGTAAGTTAAAAAGTAACGCTAACAGATGCTAATTGCTATGGTGTATCTCTATTTTTACTTTTGTTTTTTGGTTTTTTATTTGTTTGTTTGTTTGTTTCCGAGACAGGGTTTCTCTGTATAGCCCTGGCTGTCCTAGAACTCACTCTGTAGACCAGGCTGGCCTCGAACTCAGAAATCCGCCTGCCTCTGCCTCCCAAGTGCTGGGATTAAAGGCGTGCACCACCACCGCCCCGCTGTTTTTACTTTTATTTATTTATTTTTTAAAGGCTTTTAAAAATTTATTTATAATATGTAAGTACACTGTAGCTGTTTTCAGACAACCCAGAAGAGGGTATCAGATTTAAATATGGATGGTTGTGAGCCACCATGTGGTTGCTGGGATTTGAACTCATGACCTCTGGAAGAGCAGTCAGTGCTCTTAAGCGCTGAGCCATCTCTCCAGCCCTGTGTTTATTTTTAACTCCAAGAGTCGGATCCAGGAAACCAGTCCTTCTGGAAACTTGTCACCTTACCCAAGATTGGTCTTATAGCCTTCGTGATCATCTCTCTCAGCTCCTGCTTTGGCTTCCTGGACCCAACCCTGTCTCTCTTTGTCAAGGAGAAGGTAAGCACTCTGTTCTGCAACAGTGGCCTTGATTATGTGCCCTCAGGCTCCTTAGGGGAAGACATTTATCTGTGAGAAGGAGGTAGACAGGGAGCTGTACTCTGTGGAAGACTGTCTTCTCTCAGTGTTGCTCTTTGAGGGATACGACTCTGTGATCTGGAGTTGTGATCCATTAAAAAAAAAAAAAGAATCTTCTCCTAGAGTCCAATGCATTGTCTCCTTCTACCCCAGATCTTGCTCACGCTGTTCTAGGTCTGTGCCCTCTGTGCAGGCATCTTCCATGTTACCTACTAGAACACCTTTTCTCTACTTGTGTGAGATGTAATGAGGCATTAGAAGTGGTCACTAGGTCATTAGGTCACTAGGTCATTAGGTCACTAGGTCTTCTGATGTGAGTTGTTCTTCTCTCCCAGATGTACCCTGATCCACTTTCTTTTTAGCTATTTGATATTATCAGATGGCAATGGTCTATACTACAGACTAGAAGAAAGGAACCAAGAGCCTCCATTGCTGAAACATAAATGCTTGATTCATATTAATTATTTTGCTTTTCACAGTGACATACCCCCTCCTGTACGGACCCTGACCCCCAGAAATCATACCTATGGCTAGGATCCAATAACATCCTTTAATAAGTTCTGTGTATGAACTTTTTCTTGTATGCATAAAATTTGTGAATTACTACATATGAAAATGTAACAGTTTGTAGAAATCAAATGATATGTTAACACCAAATGCTAAAAAATATAACTTCTAGAATTTCTGATAGAAGGTTGGAATTTTTTTCCTCCTTAGAAAAAAGTATTTTTCGTGTACAAAATAAGAAAAAATTAAAGGGAAAATTTTATTAAATTTTACTTCTTTTACTTATTCACTTTACATCCCGTTCACTGCCCCTCCCTGTCACCTCCTTCCACAATCCTTTCTCCATTCTTCCTTCTCCCTCACCCCTCCCTTTCTCCTCTGAGCAGGTGGGGGTCCCCCTGGCTATCCCCCCAACCCTGGCACTTCAAGTGTCTGTGAGGCTAGGAGCATCCTCTCCCACTGAGGCAGACAAGGCAGCCCAGCTAGAAGAACATATCCCATGTACAGTCAACAGCTTTTGGGATATTCCCCATTCCAGTTGTCTTGATTGATAGCTTGATTAGATAGAAAGGTGCCTAAGAAATAAGTATGGTGTGTCTCTGGGTAAGGTTACTTCCAGAGAGCACTAACTAGTTGGGATGCCCTGATGTTGGAGTATCATCCCAGAGATGGGGCTGGGATGAAACACAGGAAAAAAGGAGAAATCCAGTGAGCGCAGACATACTCTCTGCTTCCTGGCTGATAGCATGCAAGTTCTGTGTTCTTCTGCATCCTGCCCTCCAGGATGTTCTGAAACCATGAGCCAGAATGAGCTACAGTCTCTCCCTTTACACTGTTCCCTAAGCATAGCCATGGACAGCTAGCCACACACGGGTACTGTGGGAAAGGGCGATGTTTATTTTAAAGAGAGATGTACTGTTCAACTTAAACATGGTGTTTCTTTTCCAGTTCAGTTTATCAACTGGATATGTGGGACTGGTCTTCCTGGGTCTGTCTCTATCCTACACCATTTCTTCGCCGCTGTTCGGTCTACTCAGTGATAAGAAGCCTGTATGTACACTGAATTATACTTGAGTTGTTTTTTCATGTTTAGATCTGTAACAACTTCCCCAGAATTCTGAAGCTCCATTGCTTAAAGCTGACACCTTCAGCTGGCCTGAGAGAGAGAATCCAGTGTCTCTCCAGCCTCAGTTGTTGCTCTAAGTGGGCACAAGTTCAGTATTTCAGTGAAAACCAGTCTGATGATAAAACTCCTGCAAATGACGATTAGACTATGAGATTACTTGTTTTTTTGTTGTTGTTGTTGGTTTTTTTTGTTTTTTTTTTTGTTTTGTTTTTTTTTTTTTTTTTTCAGAGAGGGCCTCACTGTATGGCCCAGACTGGTCTGGAACTCGGTCCCCTTGCTTCAATCTTCCTTGAGCCAAGATCACCATCTGTCGTTAATAAGACAGGCCTGGCTTATATAGTACTTTCTAAAGCTTTCTTACTGACTCACTCAAAACAAAATAAAATAATGCAGAAGCCCCAATCCAAAGGCAGAGTCTTAGAAGTTCTTGGACTTGATCAGCTTGAGAAGCTGTTATAGGGAAATACTGACTTAGTGAGTCTGAAAGATGGCCCTGGAAATGTGTATCAACCCTTCAGTAACCATCCTGAGAAGAATCCCTTCTGCTCTTTCCTTCACTTTGGCCTGACCCATTCGATCTTCATGACTGATAGGCAGAAGCAACACCATTAATGGACTTCACATTCCCATGGCTACTTTGCAAGCCTTATTGCTTAGAGCTTGCATTTTTCTCTTTTTAGCTTTGCACATACATTTATCAAGACATATATATTATGGGGAATGGCTTAGTAACCCAAGTCTCAAAAGAATAATGTCTTTTTAAAAAAGATTTATCTTCATTTTTTGTTTGTGTCTGTGCACATGTATGTCACACATATGTATGGGTGACCTCAGAGACCAGAAACGGGCATTGACTCTCCTGGACCTGGACTTAGCAGTTGTGAGCTACCTGACATAGGCGCTGGGAACAAACTTGGATTCCCTGAAAGAGGACTAATACAGCTTTAGCAGTATGTGTATTAATATTTCAGCAATGACTTTGGCCGGGCGGTGGTAGCCTTTAATCCCAATACTTAGGAGGCAGAGGTGGGTGGATCTCTGTGAGTTTAAGGCCAGCCTAGTCTACAGAGAAGTTCCAGGACAAGCAGGGCTACAGAGAAAAACCCTACTTCTTTTTTTTGAAGAATCACCCCACCGCATGCCCAAACTTCAAAACAAAGCAAAACAAACAAACAAACAAAAAACAGTGACTTTGATTTGGAACTATATTGAAAGAACTTTTAACCACATCTCAAACAGTTGCCTTTGGAGCTAAGTGTGAAGACATAACCTTAAGCCAGGCATCACTGGTAGCAAATATTAATTACTCCAGCTCCTGAAAGGCAGGATGACCACGGTTATTAGTTCAATGCCAACCAGGGCTATATTGCAAGACTTTGCTTTAGAAAGAAAGACATAGGCAGGTTCTTAAGTGTTTGTAATGGTTCAGGATGTGTAGCCCCTTTCCTACTGGACTTCTTTCTATGTTCATCCTAGAAAATATTCTCCCTGCCCTTAAGCTTATTATCTACCAATTTTCTCTAAATGTAAACTTCATTTGCTTCAGTGGATTTGGATTTTTTGAATGTTATTACTGTAGTTTTTTAAAAAATGTTTGATTACAGAGGATCTTTTGGTTTAAACTTTAAATTCTTTTTCTTTACCAGAATCTAAGGAAATGGTTTCTGGTTTTTGGAAACTTAATCACAGCTGGGTGCTACATGCTCTTAGGACCTGTACCCTTTCTGCACATTAAAAGGTAACTTTTCTTGTTCTCCATGTTTTTGGAGAAATAGTAATTATTTAACTTTTTAAATGGCTTGGTACTGTGGGCATTGCTATTTAAACAATGACCTTGACTTAGGACTGTACTGGACTGTTTGCTTGACTAACAGAGCCTTATATACTAGAAGTTGGCAGTTCTCTAAGCAAATCTTAACACATGAAATCTTTATCAAGTGAGAAAACTGTTAATTCTTATCTATAAAGTGTGTGTTTGCTTGTTTGTTTTAAGCTGAGCCTGGCTTTGAACTTATCTTCCTCTGGACTCTTCTCAAATGCTAGGATTATAAACCTGCACCATCTTATCTGCTTTCTCCTGTGTTTCAATTGCACAGTTGTTTGGAATAATTTTAAAATAGATTTATTGCTGACATTCTCTGTTTAATACTTAAGAGAATACAAGTTTTTTAAATTCTTTTTTCTCACTCACCAAGAGGGGAGGGGGACTGAGGCTTTTATTGTTTTCAGGCCATTCTTAGCATGTAGTGGTTGCTCATTAAAGTTTATTTGTTATAATTTATTTATTTAAATTTATCAAAACAAAATTGAGCCTCTTAGGCTTTTTCACATACTTCTAGAATGAAACACAGCATCACAGGACGGGGGTGATTTTGGAGTCTTTTGAACCTGGATTTGAATTTTGGCCTTGCCAACTGATAGCAGAACTTGAACAAATCATTTAACTTCCAAAAGCCTAAGCTTTCTTGTCTACAGAAAGAAACCAGGGCCAGCAACATGGTTAGCATACTAAGATACTTGCTGTAAAGCCTGGAAACTTGAGTGAATTCTCCAAGATTTAACTCTGTTACAAGGTGAAAGGAGGAAGCCAACTCACACTTGTTGCCCTCTGACCTCTACACACACTTCGTCATACCTCCCTTCCAAAATAAAAAAATACGATTAAATTTTTTAAAAGGAACTAAAGCTAATTAATACAGACATGACAAGAATTAGATGCATGTCTGTCAAGTACATAGATAAAGCCCCATAACAAATAACAGTTTCTCATTTCTTCTTTTGCCTCTCCCTTCTTTCTCGTGTTTATTGAGATGAGCAACAGCATTGGCACTGAGAGGATGTTGTTATGGTGAGCTGGCCAGTGGTTACAGATATGTAGTATGTATGACTAACCACATGTATGTGGAATGTGTGACCAAAAGTGACTTTGGATGATGCAGGAGCTGCATTTGTAGCAGAGGTCTAAGGCACTAGCGTGAGTTCTCCCTGAGTGCCGTGGGACAAGGTGAAGAAGCCCAGCCATTTGTGCATCTCACTCTGGGATCCTGCCATCCTGGGATTTAAGTTTGTGTCTCTTAAAATACTAATGTCTTGTTTCCCCCACATTTCTCTGTAGTCAGCTCTGGCTTCTCGTGCTGGTGTTAGTTATAAACGGCGTCTCTGCTGGAATGAGCATCATCCCGACCTTCCCAGAGATGCTCAGTTGTGCATAGTAAGTCTCTCGGTTGTCTGAAGAGCTGTGGTGTGATGGGCATGGGGGTGGGATTATCAATCTCACCTCAACTGTTCAGTCCCATAGGATGTTTGCCCAATAGTAAATTCTCATGATTTTATAGTATGTAAATACTGGGATACAAAGTATATAAGTAATAACGAGTCATACTGGTGATAGCATAGTGACAACATGCTAGGAGGCAGAGTAGGTAAAGGGCTTGGCTTGCTGTATGTCTCGGTAGTGTGGGGTGTGTGTGTGTGTGTGTGTAATTTTTAAAATCCAGAGCCAAATGGAGAGGTTTCAGTGTTGCCTCTGTTGATTTGTGACTGGAGGAGAACCATACAAGAGCATCAGGTGACCAGCCTTCTGTCCTTGGCCATTGTTCCTTGTATAGTGGGCGTGTTCACGAGCACCGAGGTCTGCGATTATGCCGGCATTGCTCAATGATGCACAGAGGACAAAGAGCAGGTTCTGCATTTTCTTAGAGCAGCCTTTGTTCTCATCATCCTATTTCAAGAATTTCTCAATTATATTCTTAATTAGCATTTAATGTAAATGGGTTATAATTCTTACTATTATATAGATGTAGCTAAGTTATTTTATGAAGATGCCTTCAAATTTGATTCACATTTTTTTTTGCTTTTTTTTTTTTGGTTTTTCGAGTCCTGGCTGTCCTGGAACTCACTCTGTAGACCAGGCTGGCCTCAATTTTGCTAATTTTTGAGATTATAATATCATTATATTTCATCCTTCCCTTTATTTTCTCCAAAGCCTCCCGTATTCTCCAAGTCTTCTCCAATCCAGTTTCTTTTTTTTTTCGTTGTTATTGCATACGTGTATGCATTTGTTTACACATATGTTCCTAAACTTAGTCATTATCTATGATGTTACTGGTATGTGTGTTTTCAGAGATGACCAATTGGCACTGGACAAACAATTAGTGTGCTCTTCCCTGGGGAGAGCCACCTCACCTGTTCCCAACTTTCTTCAGCTACCTATGTTCCTTGTGTGGGATTGATGTCTGTTTTGTGCTGGTAATTGAACCCAAGGCCTTGGGCAAGCTAAGACGCTTGTATACTACCACTGAACTACTTCTCTGGCTCCCAGACTCATTTTTATATTTACAAATGGAATGTTCTTATCTTAGTTTCTTTGTATGATACTTGGTTTATCTTAATGTATCTGTCAGACAATGTTTCCATACAAGTTTTCCAGTTTTTCTTTCCATGATGGATTATGTCCATGTTTCTCTCTACAGTGCAAATGGGTTTGAAGACGGAATAAGTACACTGGGACTCGTATCTGGTCTTTTTGGTGCCATGTGGTCAGTTGGGTAAGTGAATCTATTTGCTCCTGAGAAGGTATTGTCTCTAAGGTACAGGTGGAAAACTGAAACACCAAGAAGGCACATGTGGTTCTCTAAGGCAAAAAAAGCTCACCCAGGCAGAGCAAGAATTCTAATTCACACTGTGTGACTCCAAGTCTAGTAAGTCAGCAGACCAAACCAAGATACCCTCATGAACCGTGCTTTGGGTGATACTTAAAAGTTTCTTTAGCGGTAGCATAGCTCAGACTTTTAAAATGCATTCCTCTATTGATCCACTTGCTTGTTTGCTTATTTATTTACTTTCTACTATACCTTACACTGTAATGTGACACATACAGAGTCCATAACTACGTACTGAACTGACTCAGATATTGAGAGTAGAAAGAAAAGTAGACAGTGACATGACTGAGCAGGTAAAGCCTGGAGACCTGAGCTCCATCCCGAGAGCACACATAAAGATGGTGAGCAGAAGGGAACCAATTCCACAAGGCTGTCCTCTGACCTTCTTATGGGTGCTGGCCTGTGTAATGCATCCCCCACACCCACGGCAGAAGGGTTCTTTTAAGCTGCTGTTGTTACTGTTATGTAGCTCACCAACTTCAGCAGCAATTTCACTTTTACAAATCATTATTCTCTCTTTCTCTCTCCCTCTCTCCCTCTCCTTTTCCCTCTCCCTCCCCCCTCTCTCTTTCTCTCTCTCTTTTCCTACCCCCTTCTCTCAGCACTGGATCTGGGGAATCAAAGTAAAGACCTTACACTCTGTGAACAAGTGCTCTAATACCGAGTCATACCCAGGTCTAGGATTCTTTTATGCCCAGGAATCGCTCTGTTTGCTCAGCTTTTGTTGTTCTAGTTTAAGGAAGACCAGTGACTATGTGTCCTGCATTTTTTAAAAAGAACTATTTGTTTATGTATGTATGTGAGTACACTGTAGCTGTCTTCAGACATAGCAGAATCCCACTACAGATGGATGTGAGCCACCACGTGGTTGCTGGGAATTGAACTCAGGACTTCCAGAAGAGCAGTCTTAACCGCTGAACGACCTCTCCAGCCAGGGCATCCTGTATCATTTTTGCACTGTTAGCTATTCACACATTCTTCTCCCCACGTTAGTGCTTTCATGGGACCTATCCTGGGAGGATTTCTGTGTGAGAAAATTGGTTTCGAGTGGGCAGCAGCTATACAAGGTGTATGGACTCTGCTAAGTGTGAGTAACCAGGGATGTGTGGGGCTTTCTTCCATTTTCTTACATTTTGGAGACACTAGCCTTGGGGGACTTACTTTGATAGTGTATTTCATTGCATTAAAGGGTGTTGCGATGGCCTTATTTTATCTCTGGGAGGACTCAGCAACAAGAAGAAGGTATGTCATCAACTGCTGGACTTTTTTCCTCTTAAATCAGCTCATGAGAGTAGAAAAGAAGTATCATTTTCCATCCTGCTTGCTATTGAATTTCAAAGCATCCTAAGCCTCGTTATTTGACAGACAGGTCCAAGGAGGTTCTTGAGTTGAGATGTAGATACTTAGTGTTTAGTTTTCTTTTGAGGCAGAGCTGGGAGTTGAGACAGGGTTTCTCTGTGTATCCTTGGTTGTCTGGAATGCACAACGTAGAACAGGCTGGCCCTGAACCCTGGCCTTAAACTCAGAGATCTTCCTGGCTCTGCCTCCCTAGTGCTGGAATTAAAGGTCTGTACACAGTTGCCACCACCCGCTGTGTTTGTTTTTCTTAACAAAACCAGTACTGTTGTTTTTTTTCTGTACTATAGATCTAAAGCTCAGAACATCCTTGGCACAGAGGAGGAACAAGCTGCTCTCTTGCCCAACGACACCTAGCCGCCTCACAAGCTCTGGATTAATCCAGATGGAGAGACAGCCTGGAGGAGCTTCCTGTGTGCCAAGCAGAGATCCCTGCTTCCTGTACTCGCACCCTGGAAGTGTCAAGCTGCTTTTACATGACCTGGAGCCAGGCTGTGCTTCCTGTAGTTCTGAAAAGCTGGCTCACCAAGGCAGCCCATTGGAACATCTAGGACTAGGAAAAAGGGTAAACCAACAGAAGCCAGTGTTTCTAAAAGACTGACCTTGCCTGTCAGGTGTTTTCATTGCCTGGTTTTGCTTTCTTATTCTTGTGTTCACTTTTCACTCCGAGTTCACAGATGCTATGAATGTACCTCTTAAAATCGATTAGTGAGAAAAATGAAGCTATTTAATTCACGTTGAACATATAAAATAAAACAGATAATTTTATGAAATCAGTTTCAAAAGATGGCCTTTCTCTGCCTGCCTGCACTGAAGTTTGTACTCATCAAAAAGGCAAAATTCCTGCCTGTCATATAAAAACTCCAGAGCATTAGCTCAAAGTTTTTCTAAAAGTGTTTGCATGGCATGTCTAAGAAAAAATGATGAACGTACTTGGGTTCTTTGACATTTCTTGTCATGATCTGGGCTTATACACATTATTTGCATAGCATTGTTTGTTTATGATCTTAGCACATCTTTGTTTTAGTCCCATGATTTGTTTGCTTATTGTATTTACTAGTCTTCATACTCCTGGGTGTTCCATTACCAGGCTGGGCAACACCTACCTATACCCAGCCAGGCAAGAGCCAGGTTCTCCATGTTGGAGAAATACTCCAACTTCACAAAAAATCCTTGCTGCTACTTGAAGTTAGAATGTCAACTCCTGACTCATTTTCATAATGTAGTAGCTACATTTCCTTTATAATTAAATAATAAATGATCTTTGACTATTATATTCATTCAAAATGCTTTTGAAACAATGTTTCAAGTATCTCAGGGGAACCTGGAACTCACTGTGTAGCTGAGGACAACCCTGGACTCCTGATCCTCCTGCTTTTAACTTCCCCAGTGCTGGGATTAGCATATATGCACCACTACACAGGGTACTGATTGAACCCTGGGCCTTGTGCATGCTTGGCAAGCATTCTACCAACTGGTTTATGGGCACAATCCCTGAAATATCTTCTGAATTCTTTCTCAGGATCAACCTTGCATAGATAGGTACCAGGGATATAATCAATACCCTTATGCAACATACACCAGTGGAAAGAGAAAGAGAGAATGAACACCAGAATTTATAACTCATAAAGATGATCAATAAAAGAACAAATCGTGGTACTGTTGTTGATTTTGAGGTGGAAGTCTCTCGACTTCAGGTACCAAAGCTTAAAAATAAAAACTTCATTTTCAGAGCAGTCAGAGAGGCAGCCAGTTTGGGATCTGAACATTTTTGTTTTTTGGAGTTTTTTTTGTTTGTTTTTGTTTTTGTTTTGTTTTGTTTTGTTTTGTTTTGTTCTTTTTCGAGACAGGGTTTCTCTGTGTAGCCCTGGCTGTCCTGGAACTCACTCTGTAGACCAGGCTGGCCTTGAACACAGAAATCCGCCTGCCTCGGCCTCCCAAGTGCTAAGATTAAAGGCATGTGCCACCACTGCCCAGCGGATCTGAACATTTTTAAAGGATGGAAATACAAAGCAAGGGGGTAGATGGACCTAGCTCCAGTATTATCCAATTGTATTTCAACATTATGGGTTAAGCCAGGGAGAAACTGTTGGAAACTGGGACAAATCCAGGGCACCTGGCTTCAAGATCCTTAATTCATTCTTCTCAACTTTAGTTATGGAGCTCATGTGATCTCTCAGCTCCCTGCCGTGATAGTCTCATCCTTCTGGAAGCACAAGCCAAAATAATCTCTTCCATAAACTACCATGGTTTTATATATATTTTGTTTTGTTTTTTTTTTTAATTTTTATTTTTTTACAGCAACAGAAAAGTAAATAATACAGATTATAAATAATTGAGGATTAAAACATTTTTTTTTCTTAATCCTAAAAAGTTCACAATAAAATTGGGCACCAAAAAAGTAAAATGTACTCAACCTCTGTATTTCACTAAATATTTCAGACAGTGTCCCATCCTGCTGCATAGCAGAACTGCTCCTCCAGCATCTGGATCTTGGCAGCCATGTACTCATCCTAATCAACCAAGAAAAGAAAAGACAATAAACAACAGTTACAGCTTCCTGCCACACAATTAACTTAAAAGCCCCCTGAGAGATTTATAAATACAGTCTCACTTTTTTAACCCTAAAATAATTAGGCTTCATTGTTTTGATTATCATGTCTTTAAAGTAAAGCTACAAGTGACAACAGTGGTATGTGTTGTCCAAACTGCAAATGATTTGTTTTTACTGATTATTAAAATTTTATATGTTCACTGTACTTTCTCAAAAATTGACACATAAAAAGAAAATGTTTTACTCTATATAGATGATTAACTGACAACATGATATACTAGATACTTATATATTTTTCACAATTCTCAATATTTCTATCAATGCTGAGATAAACTAAAATATATTAAATTGTTCTGTGCAAGAATATTTACTTCCTCAGGAAAAAATCCTTAATAGTAAAATAAACTTTAAGAGTTAGAGTTTATGAACAGTGAAAATACAGTTGGTGTATAAAGTCACATGTTATACCTGAAGCCATATCATAAAATAAAAATAACAAAAATTATCTAGACATGTAAATATCTTTAATCATTAAAACACACCTATTTCCCAGCCATCATTCTCTGCTTGCTTCCTGCAACACTGCCTCATGGTGGATGGAATGTCTGTATGGGGAGAAAAAAATAAGTCAATTTTATACCATAATGTACTCTTCATTGATTTTCTATCAAGGGAAATAGGAAATTTGAAAATTTAAATGTCCAATTAACACAAGACAAAAGATTAATGCCAAGTAAACCTTATCAAAATGCATTATTCTTAGGTTGCTTTATCAGTTCAATCTGTCCAGAGAACATCCTCGCTACAATTTAAGCCTCATATGTAAACACTTTTCAACTTTTCATCTGGGTCAGAGGGGTCGATGGAGAAAGAATCTATGCCCTCCTGAATAACAACACTTAACAGTCACTTTGCATAAAACATCAATAAATCCAACATTACAGTCACCTACTTTTTTACCACTAACTAGTTAAACAATCTACTAAAATATTCCCTTTATCATCTGACCTAAAATGGCTCCTAAACCGTGTCATGCTAGCCACTCAAGCAAACACACACACAGTATAACACATTCGCCATACAAATGCATCCCCCAAGAAGTTCATTAAAAGAACACATTGTAAGGGGCTGATTATCATGATAACAAATTTAATACATGAGGCTGAAATATAATACAGCAAGGGGGTATTACTGCAGCCCCATGCCAAGATGTACTCTTGAGAAATTACTAGATGCGAGAGGTCAGGTATAAGGAGGTTTACTGGGAGAAGGGAGAGAGGTGAGGCCTGTAGACTGGGTAAAGGCAGACAGATGAAGGCAGAGAAGGGAGGGGGGGCAGAGGACAAAAACACTGTCATTTGTAAGGCAACACTGTGCCATACAACACCATGATTACTAAATGCTGGCATGTCTCAAGCTTCAGGCTTAGGGACTAACTAGTAAGCCAGTTAAGTCATTGTTAGATCCAAAGAGGCACAAAGTCAAATTTTTCTAGCTACAAGTTAGGCTATCACTGCATTATCATTCATAAATACAATATTCACATAGCTTTCTGTAATTATATGTTTATATCAAAGATTATTATATGAAATTTTACATACACTATCAAAGTCAAATTGGCTTTGGTAAGATTTATGAGAATCTTTAAAACATATTTTATCAACACACATGACTCTTAGTTTTTGAAATGACCTTTGATTTGGTTTTTCTTCCCGACATTTGTATTAATGACATCATATATATATACTAAATATATAAATATATATAAATTACTAATTCTGCGGACAGAAGAGTTTTGCTTCTAAACTTGCTCTAGGCATGTGCAAGGGTGTTCAGTGGTGTCCTCATTATGAAGCCCAGAATTTCCATGCTTCTCTTAAATTCTCCTTAAGTAGCTTATTTGCTAGTCCTAAAGATTTCATCCCTTAAGAGTCAAAGGAATTCCTATTACAAAATTACTGGTTCAAAATTCCGAATCTATACACCTCCTTTTAAAAGCAAATGACTTGAGAATTCTGTTAATGTGTATGTCACAGTCATTAAATGTAACTATATGCAGTCATATGAATGAGAATGTCCCCACAGACTCAGATATTTGGACATTTGTCATCTGGTGGTGCTATTTGGAAGGGATTAACAGGTATGGCCTTGCTGGAGGAAGTAAGTCCCAGGAGGTGAGCTTTGAGAGGTTGAAGACTGTTGTCATATCCAGTCTGCTCCCTCTACTTCCTGCTTTGTGGCTGAAGATGTGAACTGTCTGCATTTTGCTCCAGCTGCCATGTCTGCTGCTTGCTGCACTGCTTCCCATCATGATGTCTATTAATCTGTAAACAAACTTACTCTCTCATGGGAAAAGGAACAGGAAGGTTGCTTCCTCAGGTTTACAGCTTACTTGGCAGAACACCAGGATTCTCTGCTTGAGAAAGTATGCTTCCTCAGTCTCAGTCAGCTGAGAATGACAAACCCTAGGTTGCCTGGAAGCCAGTAAGCTGGGAGCAGTCTCCTCATTCCATTTCTCTACAAAAAAGTAAAATGTAGCTTCAAATTTAAAGCCAGGTAGTACACCTATAATTTCAGTGTCTGGGAGATAAAATGAGAATCAGGAGTTCAGGGCCAGGCCCATTTACATAATGAGCTCAAGATCAGCCTAGACTACAGGAACACAGTCTCAGTTATAAGTTAATAAATAAATAAGAAATAGCAATTTGTTTGATAACTCATTTAAGAGCACCTTATGCTCACTAAGGTTCCTGCTGTGAAAAGGCAGTGAGAAAATCCTTACTGATGGTGTAGTGAGGAGGGTAGACAGGTCTGACACTGAGATAGATGCTAAGACTATGGATATGGATCAGCACTTGCCTGCCATTCAAGAGGCGGTGGGCTTGGTGTCAATACTGAAGAAAAAACACAAAACCAAGCAAACCCCATAGGAAACTAAAACTGTGTTTTCTATACAAAATTGTCCCAAGGCAAAGACGCCTCCCAAGTAGTGGAAATTAGTTAAGAATCAGAGGAGAAAAAAATTTACAAAGATCTGCTACTTCTCCCCAAATGGGATTCTTTCCCCTCTGAGAATAGCCTGTCAACTCCAGAGGAGGGGCTGAAAAGTGGGCCATGTTTTTAACATACACCATACTAAATTAATGAGAACTGGAGTCTAAGAATCTTCCAAATATACTGATCTCTATATTAGGTTGTTAGTATCTTAGAAAAAAGAACAAAACTAGAAGTAAACAAATCAAGTTTCCCAGAAATTAGCCCCTAACTCTGTTATAAGTCTGTATGCAGCTCAGAACACACACCACCAGACCAAACAGTTCCAAAGGGGAGGGTTTATTCAGGAGATAGAGCAAACATGGGCGGGGGGAGAAATAGAAGAAGATGGAAGAAGAGAGCGAGGTCAGGGGGTTCCACCTGTTTTATATGGGTGGTGACATATCCTCTCCTAGGCAAAGGTGAGGTAGCCAGGTGGATTCTGGGAATGTATGGCAGTTGCCTTAGCAACAATGTGGGGGTTGCCTAGATGTGGTGTCACCGGGTTCCGGAGCCTGATACCAACAACCTCACATTAGTTTATCTGTGAAGTGGACTGAAGTAACCCTGGCAAGAAGCAACTGGCTAGAGCAACTGTATTCCACTATGACAGCACATTTACTTTACAGTCAATTTACAAATACAACTGTGACACACACACAAAAAATAAACTATACAAGTAAGAGCCACCTAAGAACAAAATTAGTGGGTAGAGAACTTTAGCCTTTTCAATAACCCTGCTATGTTCAAGGAGATAAAACAAATCTGTTTTAAGTTCAAGCCAACAGAGGCTAGCTAGCAATACAACCAGAGCCTATCTCAAACACACAAATAACCAAAATAAGTAAGTGCAAGTGCCTCTGAGTGATGTTTAATCAATCCAATTACTGTAATCATATCCAGATGTAAAGTGCTACCTTACCTTCACTTAGAGTTACAAGAAAAATTTGTTAGCTAAAACAAATATACAATGAGTTAATTGGTGTGCACATTTAGTCATATGACATAACTCATGTGACACAAATGCAGAGAAAGCAACCTGTGGCTGCTCAAGGATAAGCTGAGATAAGCTTGGTGTGAGCCCACTCCTATCTCTCTTCTCAGGACCTTTTCCCTTACCTTAACCATCAGTTTTCTACTTAGTTACTTACAATTGAGGACATTAAGTACAGTGGAATCCAGGGACATCTGTATTTAAAGGGGTTTCTCCAGAAGAAAATCAATGGGACATTCTTTTAAATGAAGAGAGTTAGTGAAACTGGGATATCACATGCAAAGAAAGGTAGACCATTAGCTTACACTATATATAAATAGTAATTCAAAATTGATTTTAAAATGGACTTAAACATAAAACCAAAACTATTGAGCTCTAGAAAGAGAAAATAGGTGACTATTTGGCAGTGGACTTGGCAATATTTCTTGGTTATGGTATGAAAAGCACAAGAACAAAAAAAAATAGATAAACTAGAAAATATTCATATTTAATACTGTGGAAGCAGAAGGGGTCCATGACAGATATCAACTGGAACAAAGGAGTAGGAGCTGGAGGGAGGCATGAACAAATGATAGATATGCATGAAACTTCTGTGATAAATCCCATGAGTTTGTATGCTAACTAAAACTCATAATTAAACTTCTGGGGAGAAAAAATAAAATACTGGAGCTGAAGAGATGATTCAGCACTTAAGAACATTTGCTTCTCTTGCACAGGACCAAAGTTTAGTATCCAGCACCCACAAGGAAGCTTGGAACCCTCTGTAACTCCAGTTTCAGGACATCCAACATTTTCTGCCCTCTACATGCATGCTGTAAATATACCTTTATGTAGACAAATACTCATATGCTGAATATCATAATTATCACTACTCAAATCACCCTGCTGGTGGCAACAGCACACAATCCTCGCCACCCACCAAAATGCTCTGGATTTACAAATGAAAGACACACACACACACACAGAGAGAGAGAGAGAGAGAGAGAGAGAGAGAGACAGAGACAGAGACAGAGACAGAGACAGAGACAGAGACAGAGCCTTCTATTTAATATACTTTAAACAGCACAATATCTGGGTACACTGAACCAGTCCTTTGTTTCAGCTGGATCATGTCACAAAGCAGGCTCAGCAGGCAGTCTGTTCTTCTAGGTTCTTGTAGGAAGCTCCAAGTGTAAACAAAGAGGCTGACTTCACCTAGGTGTTAAGGTCCTGTGTGGCATGCAAGGTCTGTTCAGTCTGCTCAAGGCTGGGGAGGGCACAATGAAATATTATTTAGACTTAGGAAATTTAATAAATGCAACAACATAATTATGAAAATATGCTAAGAAAAAGTGCCAGTTTCTACCATCCCACTCAGACCAGATACTTCAAGTACTAAAGAGAGACTGAAAATAGGACACTGTGTTTTGGGACTGGGGGTAATAACAGAAGCATCTTAGGTCAAGATGAAAGGGATCTACTGATGAATGGTGGTAATGTCTGTTGCACACTGTAGTAATGTTACTGAACATACTGTGTAAAAAATGGTTTGGACCAGAGATGGATGAGCAGCCAAGAGCACTAGCTTCTCTTTCAGAGGACTGTGGTGGGCTCTGTTGCCAGCACCCACATGGTGATTTGCAACTCCAGTACCAGGAGTACCCAATGCTGTCTTCTAGCATTTGTGGTTACTAAGCATGAATGTGGTGCAGAGATATACAAGCACACAAAACACTTTTACACATAAAACTTAAAAAAAAAAAAAATCAAAGTGTGTTCATTTTTGCATTTTAAGCACTTTATTGCTTTACCACAGTTTTAAATACTGTATTCAATGGCTGAAAATTAAAAGCATGAATCAGAGACTGGCCAATAAGAGACTAGGGAGCACAAAGCTAGGCAGAGTCATCCTTTCCATGAAATGTATGCAATAGGGCCTATTAATTTTTTTTTTCTTGGGATCAGGGACAATAAGAGACAAAACATAAAAGCAGTTTACAAAGATCATGTTCAACACTCAGAAATGGTTAAATAAATGGAGCACAAATCCACAGGCCTAAGAGAATTTTGAGACTGCCTGGACTGTTATTTTGCCCATAAAAGGTAAATGTAAGCATAATGTTTTTGTACACTGTGTAGTGTTTACCCTTGGGTTACTCAAATGCTGATTTCTCTGCCTTCCCATCTTGTTTCAATCTAGATGGCAGGACTGTAATGCTTTATACCAAGAATCTCCTGTCCCAGGTTTGTGTAAACAATTCTTGATGTGTTTATAAAAAGATAAAGAGATAAAGAGAGTATGTTCTGTGAAGGTGTAAAGAGGTAGGGGGAAGAGGATGTCTCAGCGGGCCCATGCGGAGACATCTCTTCCCCTGAGGGACCAGCCACACACTGTACCACTATAGTACAGAACAGAGTTTATTCAGGGCATGGGGAGGGGAGCCAGGAGGGTAGTAGAGGCAGAGAGAGAGAGAGAGAGAGAGAGAGAGAGAGGATTAGAGGCCAGCTATGAGCACGTGGGAGAGGGGGGACAGAAAAGGGAAAGGGGTGAGGAGACAGAGAGAGCAAGAGGCAAGAGATCAAGAGAGAGAGAGGAGGGGGAACAAGCAGCCCCTTTTATAGTGGGCCAGGCCTACCTGGCTGTTGCCAGGTAACTGTGGAGGTGGAGTTTAGACAGAATACTAACAACCCCAACACAGAAATTAAATTAACTGTTTTACAAATGGGTGCTTTCCACCAAGAAATTTAGCATCTGTCTGTAGTAGACACATTAGTAGTCATATTTTTAATAGAACTAAGAAAGAAAATAGGCCCTAAATACAAGGTCCACCTAGACTAATTCCAACTATTCCATGTGCCTGAAAAGTAAAGACACAAAGACAGAGAGTCAGCTTGGTCCTCAGTCACTGACGTTAAAAATCAGTCAGCTAAGTCTAAGTCTGATTTCATTAAAGGACAGAGTTAAACCTGACCAACTCTACAGTCTACTATCATTCTATACATTCCTTTATCTAAACAAAACAACAACAGAAAATCTTTCACTAGCTCCTCTATTTACAGTATTGAGTGATCTTTAAGAAAACCAAGGTTCATGTCCAGTACCTTTATGCAGACTAACAACCACCCGTAACTGCAGTTCCATGGGATCAGATACCCACTTGTGACCTCCACAGGCACTAGTGCTACAGACATACATGCAGGCAAAATACCCATACATATAAAATTAAAATAATTTTGAAACTCCCTTAACAGATTTATACAATTCTAATGTATACATAAAAATAAAAACAAAAAGCTTTTAAGACAATAAGTGTATTATGAAACTTCTATGCTTTTCCAAAAGAGAGAGAAAGAGAGAGAGAGAGAGAGAGAGAGAGAGAGAGAGAGAGAGAGAGAGAGAGAGAGCTGTCTGTCCAGGACAACACATGGCTGTTCATTAAAAACTTTATTGAAGAAGAGGTCTGGCTCTTGTGTTGGGATGGCGGCTCACATCAGGATATACCACACCAGGCCAAAGCAGTTTCACATGGTAGATGTTTCATTAGGGAAGAACAGAGACAAAGAGAAGACAGAGAAGAGACAAGAAGAAAAAGGGTCAAAGGTGGGGAAAGGTTTGCCTTTTATCTAGGCTGTGATGTAGGCAGTTCCCAGGCTGAGTGTGAGGACTGGGCTCCAAGAAGGTATGCACGGTTGTCATAGCAACAGATGTCACCTATGTGTGACATTCCTGAGTTTGGAGCCAGTTTGCCACACTGGCCTTTGGGATTACTTAGAAAATATTCTACACATCCTTAGAATTTGCTATTACACATTCTTTTGAATTACATTAATAATATGATCTGTGGCACTAACTTCAGGCCATGTATTTACAACCTCCTGAAGGCCTACAAAATAATGGTCAACCATGCTAGTTGTCATTTTATCTAAAGTGTTCCAATCCAATAAATACTCTAAATAACAAAGCTTCCTGGAGTCCTGCATAAAACTGTCAAAACTCTACTCTGAAAGAATAAACAAAGTTCCCCTATAGAGCTCTTCTATGTGCCACATGAACATATCTCTTCCCTTGGATAATTTTCATCTGTGCGCTCTCACTATAATAAATCCAAGTATAAACACAAGACCTTTCACAAGTTCTCTGAGCTCATGCAGAGACTTACTGAACCAAAGAGTGGTACTGATGATCCCCAAACTCGCAAATGGCATTAGAAAGAGGATGTTCCACCTCACAAACCTCCCATTCCTTTCCAAAATAACAAGGCTATCTAGACCAAAACCAAACAAAAAATGGCATTGTCTTCTAATTTCCTATCTTTCCTTCACATTTCCTACATCTTTAATAGGATACAGAGTTGGCGAATGTAAATTACATTTCCTAGGTTCCTCTCAAATCAAGAGCATGCATGTGACTAAGATCTGGCCGGTAACATATGAACAGACACCATAGGCAAAATGTCTGCCTCTGCCATATTCTTCTTTATTTTTACCCTCCCTAGTAACTGAGGATCAAATTCCTGTATTCTTACAGAAAGCTGATTAATTAAATATCAAGAATGCATTTGTAAAGTGTCGTCCAGTGTTGGAAATTGGTGCTAATGCTTTGTCTTATTTCAGCTTCCAAAAAGCTGCACTTCCAGACCTGAGGGTTCCTTCCCCGACTGGCTTTGGATGATAATAAAGAGTTGCCATACAGCCAATGGCTGGGCAGAAAGACAGAGGTGGACTTTTAGATTGTGTGGGCAAGGGACTGGGGGAGAGAGGGGAAGAAGAGAATCGAGCTGCAGGAAAGCATCCTACAATGTAGGTGGGAAGGGAATAGGACCCTATGGGTGGGGGTTGCCCAGAAAATAACAGGAAAGGAAAGATAAAACATAAATTTAAAAGGTATTAAACCAGGGATACGGGAAAGAAATGTATGCTAGCTGTCAGGAGGATTAGTAATGTCCAGCCATTGAACTTAGTCAAGGCACATCAAAATTAGCTGGTGTGTGTGTGTGTGTGTGTGTGTGTGTGTGTGTGTGTGTGTGACAAGTGAGGGCCCCATTAACCTGAACACAGGGGATACACAGGCCAATTCAGTTTATTCAAAGTTTCAACTTCTTTTAAAGGCAAAGCAGAATAAAAAACTTCCCACAGTTTCTAGTTCTCACCAACTGCTGTTTCACTAGCAATAGCTTATCTTGGCTCAAAGTGACCCAGACCTCCTTGCAGACTGAGAAAGCTGTCAGCATCCAACTCGGAGATGTGCTAGATGTGATGTGTTGTCTAATTAAGCTATAAACAAAGTCTCTCATGACAAAATGACCACGAAGCCCACTTCCTCGGGTGTGCAGCTCACTTGGCAGAACCCCGGGATCCTCGGCTTGAGGCAGTGGACCTCCTCGGTATCTCAGTCTGCTGAGAATGACAGAACCGTCCTAGGGTGCAGCTAGCCAGCTAGGAGCAGTCTCCTCATGCCATTTCTCTACCGTAAAGTACAAGTTTCTACTGTAATCCCTAGAGAATGGCTAAGCAAACAGAGGAACCTGTGGCCCTGAACAGCCAGAGAAATGTTGCTCTCTGTGGATTAGCTGCCTACCTCTGGACTACCACAGGCAAGAGGAAAGTCTCAATATTGTTTGCATTGAATCCACAGTCTTTTCCAATAGCTTAGCCTGTGCCCTAATAAATAAACTTAAGAATATTTAATAATTTTAGTATTAGTAATTTATTCCACATTTCAGCTACATAATTCAGACTGTGCCTAAAAGAGAAAAATGAAACAAAGTACATTCTTACTAATCTCAGATGTAAGAAGGATGGAGTTTAGAGAATTATACAATCCTTGTTGTATAAACCTTCAAGTTCCTCTTAAACCTTGAGTGTGATCAAGCAAGACTAAACCAGAAACCAACAATCTGGTTCACTTTTCTACTAGACTCAAGTACAATCACATACGACACACATATCAATAAGACATGTTTTGTCCACTTCTGCTCTCATGGAAAGCCATGGGGCCAGATACTTCAGTCCAAACACAAGAAGCAAATTACAATAATAACAACAACAACAATAACAAAACCTGGTTTGGTGGCACATACTTGTGCTGGGGAGACAGAGACTCCATGTCCTCCCTAGTGTTGGTATCATGCTCCAAACCTAATGATATCACACCTAGGTGACCCCCACATAGTTGCCAAGGCAACCACCATTCATTCCCAGAATCCACCTGGATACCTCCCTCCCTTACCTGAGAGAGGCTACATCACCACCCATATAAATAATAGACAGAGGCCCCTGACCTCTCTCTCTTCTTTCTCTTCTTCTCCCCCCCCCCCACACACCTTTGCCCTATCTCCTGAATAACCCCAGTTGGAACTATGTGGTCTGGTGTGGTCTGTTCCAAGCCACATGCAAACGAATATCACCTAGCCAGCCAGCCAAGCCTACCTGTCCAATTCCAAGCCAATGAAAAATTCTGTTTTACAAAAAATGGTGGACGGCACCTGAAGAATAACACCCAAGCTTGTCTGTCCTCTGGCCTCCATACATGTAAGTTCACATATGCAGAGCCACAGGATCAAACTACCCTGTAAAAGGTTTTTCATGAGCCAGTAAGATAGCTCAATAGCTAAAGGTTTTTGTGGCCAAGCCTCGTGTAATCAGTTCAATACCTGGAACCTACACAGAAACCTGACTCCTACCAGATGCCTCTGACCTCCATTTGTTGAGTTTAGTCTGTCACTAGGTATTGTAATGCTAACTGCAGGCCCCCAAGGCCTGATTGTCCCAGAGACAAGAGAGTCTACACATAAACCCAAGTGATACTATGTGATGTTGCCCCCAAATTATTTCTGACTGCTGAATAGAGATGCCAACAGTCAATACCTGGGCAGAAGACACAGAGACAGGTTTTAGCATTCCAGGACTTCCCCAGCATCAGAGAAGAACCAGGAGGGGAGAAGAAGATAAAGGGAGGAAGCTGCCATAGTTAGGTGAGTCGTAAAATAATGACCATGTGGGTTGGCTAATTGGAGTTAAAAGCAGCCCAGACAAATCATGGCAAATTATATAGTGGGATTATTGGCTGGGATAGAGACATAACAGCTAGAGGATCAATATCTGCTCTTATGCTAATTAAGGCTTATTGTAAATATAAAGGTTGTATGGGTCTTTTATCTGAGAACTAAATGGCCAAAGGCAGGGTAGAACCCCTGAGTTGGGATTTATAATTTCTACAACATCCACATATACAACTCCTGCTCACTCACACACACAAAAATAATAAATGTAATTTTTAAGATTTATTTATTATATGTATATAAGTATACTGTAGCTATTTTTAGACACACCAGAAGAGGACATCAGATTCTATTACAGATGGTTGTGACCCACCATGTGGTTGCTGAGAATTGAACTCAGGACCTCTAGAAGAGTAGTCAGTGCTCTTAACTGCTAAGCCATCTCTCCAGCCCAATAAATGTAATTTTTAAAGAGGGTTAAAGCACTTGTCATTAAGCATGAGAACCCAAGTTCTATCACCAGAACCCCTGTGGTAAGACAACCTCCCCACTCATTGTCCTCTGACCTCCATATATGCACACGAACACATATAGACATACATACACAGAATAAAATAAGGTCATTATAAATTACTTACTTTATTTATTTATTAAAGGTTTTTCCCATCATCTCTTCTTGACCCAGACTCACTTCTGTCTTTGGTTGACATAGCTCATTCCCCACATCTACCTCTCCTTCCCTCAGGCCTATCATGCTTGCATGTTTTTCTCCTCCCTTAATGTCCACCGGGCTGCATCCCTCCCTTCCTCAGTCTCGGTAATAGCCTCACGCCTCCACAATGGCGCTCCTCCCCTGCACCTCGCTTCTCTAGCGCGCCCTGCCCCCATCCTCTGAGTGACTGGGCCAGCTGCATGAGAGCTGCTCGCATTCAGTATGCAGTGTACAGGGGCTGCTAGGGCAGAGAGCTAGGTGACCTAGTCCCGGTCCTCCAGCCCAGTTGGGGATGGCATAGCCTTGTGGTCCCTTGCTGGCTGGCAAAGGAGGCCTCTGTGGTATTCAATCTGAGACTCCATTGTTATTGCCATAATCTTTATTGTTGGAATACTCAAACATGAAGCCAACCAACTCCTCTCCTAAAGTTCAACACTTTCGTTCCTCCACCTTAGACGTCTGAAAAGAGTTTGCAAGCACTTAAACAATCAGTACTCTTTTCAAAATTGACTTTGCAAACCTGATGTTCCTGCCCCCCAGAAAGACAGGAGATATTCAAATAAAATCGCTCTCAGTCTCCCTCTTTTCTGCTCTCCTTCATAAATTCAACTTCGGTATTCCATCCCCATCCCTAGAAAGCTGCATGTTTCTCTGGACCCACACGGAAAAGATAGATACAGCTTAATTTCAGGAGTTACAGAGCTCCTAGATGTACCACCAGCACGTCATGTCATGAAATGCCAAAGGGAAGAAAAAAAGAAAGAAAGAAACTGAAGATTTGGGGAATTGTTATTTTTAAAACTGTCTCTACACACCAGTTATTTCCACTAAGAAAATTGACAAAGTTTATTTTTGAGACTGAAAAATGCACACATTCGAACACAGTTCACAAAAATTCATTATAACCCAATAATTAGTCATAGCATACTTTCTGTCCACACTCACTGTACCACGTCTTTGTGCCAGTGGATGAACACATTGATTTCTTGTGTTCAAAATACATTTAGCATGCTGAGAGAGGCAACGGCTGCAGGATAGGTTCAGAGCTACCATCTGAGAGTAATCTTTGGGGGGCATAGCTAGAACAAGTCAAGAAAGTAATAATGTGAGCTGAATAATTAGTTGTTAGGTAGAAAAACGCCAGAGCAGCATGTGCATGGGCAGAGACTGAACGTCAGGGAACATTCTAGAAACTGTGAAGCATGAAGCAGAGAGTGGCATAGTCTGTCAGGACCAGTATATTCAGACAAAGGAAGCTGGAGAGGCAAATGGAGGATGGGAGAATGAAGGTCTTATAAGGTTTGCAGATCTATTTTGCCTATGCTCAGAATGAGAAATCAAAGAAAGGGTTAAACAATAAAAATAGCTTAGAAATTCACTCTGAAGGCAGCCATGAGAGATAATAAAATAAAGGACAAAGTCATTTTAAAGGAGAAGTTTAAATATATGAAAGTTCAGAGCAGAGATGGTTCATCTCTGTATACATTGAAGTCATCATATATCAGGGCTGGAGGGAAGGGTTGGTGGGTCAAGAATTTGCTACACAACCATGAGCAACTGAATCCAGATCTGTAGCACTCACATAAATGCAGGGCAGGGGTGTGTGCTTGCCTGCAGTCCCAACTCTCGTGAAGTACAGTCAGGATTTCCAGAGAAGCTGAGTAGTCAAATTGCTAAATAAGTGACTGGAGACAGTGACTCAAGAAATCATTTTGATAGGAAAAGGGGGCATGGGATAGGGGTTTTCTAGGGAGGGGAAATGGGGAAAAGAGATGGCATCTGAAATGTAAATAAAATATCCAATAAAAAAAAGAAATCATTTTTGATGACATTATTTCAATCTTCTTGTATCTGTTGAGGCCTGTTTTGTGACTGATTATATGGTCAGTTTTTGAGAAGGTACCATGAGGTGCTGAGAAGAAGGTCTATTCTTTTGTTTTAGGATGAAATGTTTTATAGATATATGTTGAATCCATTTGGTCCATAACTTGTGTTAGTTTCAATGTGTCTCTGTTTAGTTTGCGTTTACATGATCTGTCCATTGCTGAGAGTGGTGTGCTAAAGTCTCCCACTATTATTGTGTGAGGTACAATGTGTGCTTTGAGCTTTAGTAAAGTTTCTCTTATGAATGTGGGTGCCCTTGCATTTGGAGCATAGATGTTCAGAATTGAGAGTTCTTCTCGGTAGATTTTTTCCTTTGATGAGTATGAAGTGTCCTTATCTTTTTTGATAACTTTAGGTTGAAAGTCAATTTGATTTAATATTAGAATGGCTACTCCATCTTGTTTCTTGGGACCATTTGCTTGGAAAATTGTTTTCCAGCCCTTTACTGTGAGGTAGTGTCTGTCTTTGACACTGAGATGCATTTCCTGTATGCAGCGAAATGATGGGTACTGTTTATCCAGTCTGTTAGTCTATGTCTTTTTATTGGGAAATTGAGTTCGTTGCTGTTTAGAGATATTAAGGAATAGTGATTGTTGCTTCCTGTTATTTTTTATGTTATTTTTATGTTTGTTTGGCTATCTTCTTTTGGGTTTGTTGAAAGAAGATTACTTTCTTGCTTTTTCTGGGGTATAGTTTCCCTCCTCATGTTGGCATTTTCTCTCTATTATCCTTTGTAGGGCTGAATATCTGGAAAGATATTGTGTAAATTTGGTTTTGTCATGGAATATCTTGGTTTCTCCATTTATGGTAATTGAGAGATTTGCTGGGTATAGTAGCCTGGGCTGGCATTTATGTTCTCTTAGGGTCTGTATAACATCTGCCCAGGATCTTTTAGCTTTCATAGTCTCTGGTGAGAAGTCTGGTGTAATTCTGATAGGTCTGCCTTTATATGTTACTTGACCTTTTTCCCTTACTGCTTTTAATATTCTTTCTTTCTTTGGTGCATTTGGTGTTTTGACTATTATATGACAGGAAGAATTTCTTTTCTGGTCCAATCTATTTAACTTGTGTAGGCTTCTTGTATGTTTATGGGGATCTCTTTCTTTAGGGTAGGAAATTTTTCTTCTATAATTTTGTTAAGATATTTACTGGCCCTTTAAGTTGTCACTTTTTTCTATACCTATTTTTCTTAAGTTTGGTCTTCTCATTGTGTCCTGCATTTCCTTGATGTTTTGGGTTAGGAGCTTTTTGCATTTTGCATTTTCTTTGACTGTTGTGTCAATGTTTTCTATGGTATCTTCTGCACCTGAGATGCTCTCTTCTATCTCTTGTATTCTGTTGGTGATGCTTGTGTCTCCTGATCTCTTTCCTAGGTTTTCTATCTCCAGGGTAGTCTCCCTTTGTGATTTCTTGATTGTTTCTACTTCCATTTATATGTCCTGGATGGTTTTGTTCAATTCCTTCACCTGTTTGTTTGTTTTCCTGTAATTCTTTAAGGAATTTTTGTGTTTCCTCTTTAACACCTTCTATTTACCTATGTTCTCCTGTATTTCTTTAAGAGAGTTATTTATGTCCTTCTTAAAGTCCTCTATCATCATCATGAGATGTGATTTTAAATCAGTCTTGCTCTTCCAGTGTGTTGGGTATCCAGGACTGTGGTGAGAGAACTGGGTTCTGATGATACCAAGTAGCCTTGGTTTCTGTTGCTTATGTTCTTGCCCTTTCATCTTGACATCTGGATATTTCTGGTGTTAGCTGGTCTTGCTGTCTCTGACTATAGCTTGTCCCTCCTGCAAGCCTGTGTGTCAGCACTCCTGGGAGACTAGTTCTCTCTGGGATGAATTTGGGTATGGAGCACTGTGGCACAGTGTCAGCTCTGGGGTGCAGATGGAAACCAGATGTTGAGCAAGCTTACATACTAAAATGATGACTGTGAAAAAGTGCTTTTCAAGAGTTATAATAGAACCCAGAAGAAAGAATTTATATAAGCTATTTTGGTGACTATTACTAATTCTTACAGAAGCAGAAAAGCTAGTATATGATACTAAATTGTTGGATGGACAGTACAACAACCACTTTCCCTCACTTAATACTAATTTTCTGGAAGTTAAGTGTAATATGTTAGCATATTTTTAATGTCTGAAGCTTTCATTTATGAAGACTTCTTGCTACCACTATCTTGTGGGAAATCAATGTTAACATTGAAGAAGCCAAGCAGCTGGTGCTCTACTTAGCACTTCCCTCTTGCCCCTGTGCACACAGAAGGCCCCCTTGTTCCTTCCAGCCACTTGACTCTCCCAAAAGACACAGCCAATGTCAAGGGCCTACAAATCCTAATCCCAATAGCAATTCCCCAAGCCTGAGAACAGCCTGAGAACAGATAAACTAATGCAGCCTTCAGCCTCCATGACGCCAGAAGCTGGCACCCTCTCTGATAGATAGCCAAGCACTCCCCAACACATGTGGCTTATGGCCTTGAGGAAAGCAAAACCCACACATCCTTCGAGAGAAATCAAGTCAATGAAGCATTCCCAGGCAGCTGTGACTGGTTTGTAGAAACATTTAACCCTGATAACACCATAAAAGCCAAAAGAACAGCCTCCCCCAATCATGCAACCCTGCCCACTGACCCTGTCTACTGCCCAAACAGATAAAATTATAACTTGTCTTATCTGCTGTGTAACTCTGAAGCCCTGGACCTGCTTGTATAAATTTCCTAAACCCCTAGATGCAGGATCACAACTTTGCTTCCTGCAATTTGTGGTCCAAACCTGGGTTTGAATTAAAGGCTCTTATGTTTCTCTACTGTGGATATCACAGTTCTTTGAGATCTCTTAGAAACCAGGAGACCTGGGCAAAACAACATAAGCAACACACTGATGGTGAAAAGAGAAATTTGTGAGTGGGTTTATAACAAAATTCAGTGATGTGAACTCGATTTCATCCAAATACCATGTACCACAAATGCCTACTCTATGCTAGGGATAGGTTGAGTATTATTGGATCCCAAGACCCATCCTCAACCAGGTAACAATGTCCTCTGAAGTCATTGGGCATCAGAGGAAGAATGTATTAGAGATTTCTCTAGGGACAGATCCAATGTAGCATGCTGTTGTGTATAGTTTTTCACTACCTGTCCTTGCTCCAGGAAATGGCCACACTACCAGCCCCCACCCCCCATCCAGCTTCACTTGAATTTGCAGATAAAAGACACTTACACAGTTGTTCCTTTTCAACATGTCTTTGAACAGTATTGCTGGGTTCTACCTTCTCTCACCTGGAAAACCTGCCCTTACTAATGCTCTTAGCACTGCTCCTCCCACCTGCCCTCAACTTTCAGTGGCTAGTCCCATCTAGCCCCTGCCAAACATCTCTGACCACCCCCCTGTAGTAGTGGCCACAGGCCCAGGCTCCTCCCAAAACCTCACATACCTGCTGGGTTCTTCACCATCCAAAGCATGGCAAAGTTCCTTCTCCATCCTTCTGTCTCCCTGCCTGCCTCCAGGAACCTGGAAGTCTCACCTGTACTTTCCACTCAGCAATTTGCACATGGCTTTCTTTACTGACAAATCAAAAACCAATTGGGCAACAGGAACTTAACATCAAAAACCACCCCTACACCTCACCTTTTCTGTCCAATAATAAAAAATAAAAAATAAAAAGACTCTTCTCCAAGACATAAATTGAACACAACTATAAAAACCATGTAAATTACACAGTGTGATGTACAAATAACATCTAGTCTATCATATTTGTCTTTTTTAGTTTTTTTTTTTTTTTTTTTTTTTTTTTTTTTTTTTTTTTTTTTTTTTTCTTTCGAGACAGGGTTTCTCTGTGTAGTCCTGGCTGTCCTGGAATTCACTCTGTAGACCAAGCTGGGCTTGAACTCAGAAATCCACCTGCCTCTGCCTCCCAAGTGCTGGGATTAAAGGCATGCACCACCACTGCCCAGCCATATTTGTCAATTAAAGTATTTTACCATCATTTCTAACTGAAAGAATTATGATCCTATCCCTAGATTATGTTTAGATTTTAGCTTGTTATGAGATCTGAAAACCATGTCCTCCACTCTATAACCTCTCTCTCAATGTTATACAACTTGAGTTTGATTATGAGACTAAAACTAGTCTTCAACCCAGTCAGAAATCTGAAAATGATTTAAACGTTACCTGGGTATATAGGAAGCACTAACTATAGCTTCTCAAACTTAAACAATTATAGAGACAGCTGACTACCTGAACAGCTCTCCAATCCTCAAAACACTGGAGCATCAGTCTTCAGTCTTCTGGCCCAGGATCATCTGTCAGACCTTTGCAGAGCAGAATTATTAAGGACTGCTTACCCTGTATTGGCAGAGCCAACAGACTACTATTCTGCACAATATATCCTTTTTCTGGACAGCATCCTATCTGCAGATGAAACAGAAAATTTCTGCCCAGTGGCCACCCTGCCATGATAAGCAAACTTGCCTGAAAGTGAAGATGCCCAGTATCTTCTTTCAACCAAGAAAGGTATGCTGTCAGGAGCAGATATTTCTCATTGTCAAGTAATTAAATAACATTAAATGTCACATCCTGTGGGTTTCTGGTGTCTTTGATATATATATATATATATATATATATATATATATATATATATTTAAACCTTGACTACTCTTAGCTCTTTCTAATTGAAATATATCAAAAGCACCCTTTTATAATTAAATAAGAATGTAACATAAACATGAGGTTGTCTTCTGGCCTTTAACTCATATTGATTAATCATCTAAAATCAGTTTGTGATTAAAAACAGTTATTTGAAGGACTGGGTCTGAAATAAACCCACACAACTGTGGTCACTTGATCTTTGACAAAGAAGCTAAAACCATCCAGTGAGAAAAAGGTAACATTTTCAAAAATGATGCTAGTTCAACTGGCAGTCAGTATATAGAAGAATGCACATCAATTCATTCTTATCTCCTTGTACAAAGCTCATGTTCAAGTGGACCAAGGACCTGCACATAAAACCATATCCACTAAAACTAATAGAATAGAAAATGGAGAAAAGCCTCAAACACATGGGCACAGGGGGAAAATTTCCTGAACAGAACACCAATGGCTTATGCTCTAAGATCAAGAATCAACAAATGGGACCTCATAAAATTGCAAAGCTACTGTAAGGCAAAGGACACTGTCAATAAGACAAAACAGCAACCAACAGATTGGGAAAAGATCTTTACCAATCCTATATCTGATAGAGGAAAAATATTCAATATATACAAAGAACCCAAGAAGTTAGACTCCAGAAAATGGGGAACAGAAATAAAAAAAAGAATTCTCAACTGAGAAATATTGAATGGCTGAGAAGCACCTTAAGAAATGCTCAACATCCTTAGTTATCCAGGAAATGCAAATCAAAACAACCCTGCGATTCCACCTCACACACATCAGAATGGCTAAGAGCAAAAAATCAGGTGATAGCAAATGCTGGCGAGGATGTGGAGAAAGAGGAACACTCCTCTGTTGTTGGTGGGATTGCAAGCTGGTACAACCATTCTGGAAATCTATCTGGTGGTTTCTCAGAAAAATGGACATAGTATGAATTGAGGACCCTGCTATACCACTCCTGGGCATATACCCAAAAGATGCCCCAACATATAACAAGGACACATATTCCAATATGTTCATAGCAGCCTTATTTATTATAGCCAGAAGCTAGAAAGAACACAGATGTCCTTCAACAGAGGAATGGATACAGAAAATGTGGTACATTTATACAGTGGAGTTCTACTCAGCTCTTAAATACAGTGACTTTGTGAAATTCTTAGGCAAATGGATGAAACTAGAAAATATCATACTGAGTGAGGTAACTCAGTCACAAAAGAACACACATGGTATGCACTCACTGGTAAGTGGATATTAGCCCAAAAGCTCAGAATACTCAAGATACAATTTACAGACTACATGAAGCTCACGAAGAAGGAAGACCAAAGTGTGGATGCTTCAGTCCTTCTTACTCACAGGAGGAAATATGGAAACAAAGTGTGGAGCAGAGACTGAAGCAAAGGTCATCCAGAGACTGCCCCACCTGGGGATCCATCCCATATGCAACCACCAAACCCAGACACTATTGTGGATGCCAAGAAATGGTTGCTGAAATGAACCTGATATAGCTGTCTCCTGTGAGGCTCTGCCAGAGCCTGACAAATAGAGTCAGATGCTTGTAGTCAACCATTGGACTAAGCACACGGGGTCCCTGATGAAGGAGTTAGGGAAAGGACTGAAGGAGCTAAGGGGGTTTGCAACCCCATAGGAATAACAACAATATCAACCAACTAGACCCCTAGAGCTCCCAGGGAATAAACCACCATGGCTCCAGCCACATATGTAACAGAGGATGGCCTTTTCTGGTATCAGTGGAAGGAGAGGACATTGTTCCTGTGAAGGCTTGATGCCATAGTGTAGGGGAATGACAGGGAAGGGAGGTGGGAGTGGGTGGGTGGGGTAACATCCTCATAAAAATGGGGGGGGGTGGAATAAAGGGTTTACAGGGTGTGGGGGGACCAGGAAAGTGGATAACATTTGAAATTTAAATAAAGAAAATATCTATTTTTTTTTTAAAGAAGGACTCAGTCTAGGCTTTTTATTCTTAAATGAGTTGCATGGTCACAATGCCCATCTAAGAGGAACAATATTAATCTCAAATTTTTATCAATATATATTTATTTAATATCTATGTCAGTTTACTGTATGAACCTATTTCCAGGCTTTCTTTTTATATAATTCTCAAGGCCTAAATTTTTACTGTCTGAGAATAGGCTAGGCACTCTATCTTCTGACTTTGATCTAATTGTTAAAGATCAAATGCCTCCATATTTTAATATCTATAATTAAATTCCATTCTGCTTACTGTATAAGTCTATTCTTAGGCTTCTTATCTGTCATGCCAGGAAGCAATCCCAGAATTCCCATGGAGCCCACTTTTAAAGAATTTGAGTATATCCTGGCAAGACCTTTTCAAGTCTTCTCTAAAGCAGTTTTTCACTCAGTCTCTCTTCTGTGGAGCTTAATATCTCTGTATACTTAAATGATTACCATTATACTCCCTTCTGTCCCTAAAACCAATTAAATCAATTTTCCTTATCTCTATTCTTTTTCTGCTTTTTGGAGGCCAGCAGCCTTTTACTGTCTGCCTCTGCCTTCCTCCAAACAGCCTGTCTCTGCACAGCAAGGACTCCCACTGCCTGTGAGCAGCTCTTCCTAATAGTTCCAAACCACAGGAAGAATTCCCCACATAGTTCAGGCAAAATTTGTGGTCCCTTCTATCTTTAAGAACAATTAAACCAATCTTTAGAATCCTCTCCTTTGATTACCTGCTTGTAAGAAGCAGGCAACTTTAGCTTTTAATGTCTGGCTCCCTGCCTCAGAGCAAACATCCTGTCTCATTTCACAGCAGGGTATCCTAGCACCTGTGAGCCCAGCCACTCTCTGTGTTCCTTTATTTAAGTTCACCACCTCCCCCACCCCCAGAAACTGCAGCCACCACTTGACTCACTTTACTCCTCTTGCTGAGAAACCAATTTCCCCTCTTCCTAGACTTATATCACTGTGTGTATGTGATCAATCCAAGAATATCTAAATTAATAGTGGATTCTTGACTGTATCTTTTTATTTATTTTTTTAATTTTCATACAATGTATTTTGATCAGGTATTCCCCTTCCCCAAATTCTCCCAAAATGTAGTCTTGATGAGACTGACCTATACTTGAGAGGGTGAGGAGTCCTTTAGTGGCCAACTCTAGGCTTGAGATCTAGGCTAAATAACAGCAACTCAGTTCAAAGTGCAGGAAACCTCAGAAAAAGACAGGCTGGAGATGCAGTACCCAATTTTATTGAAGCCTAAAAGTTGGGAATGGGATCAGAAGTCTGAGACAATGCTACATACCCATGTCAGGTGTCTGTGTGATGGAGCAGCAGACCCAGATTGCAGTGCAGGTGAACAGAACTTAGACTCCTGTTCAAGCTTCTTCACTCTTTCCGTATCCACTCCATCCATGGATGGTGCCTATGGGGTGGGTACCATCCCACTCCTTCCTGAGCCATGTTCCAGTTGCTTCTGGAAATTCCCTCACAGACTCATAGGGAATAGTTCAAGTGTGTTTCAAACTGCTTAAAGTGACAAGCAGGTTTAACCATCACAGGGGGTATCATCCCAGAAGAAGCTTCTAAGGTAACACATTCCATCAGCTGGGGTTTAAGCAGATGACAGGATTTCTTTCTATTTAGAAAACAAGACAATGGGATTAAAATAGAAAAATAGGGGAGATGTTTTGTGCACATTGCAGGCAGTTATGTCTCTGAGCAACTCAGCTTCCATCCTACTTTAAACCACGGCACTCAGCCAGCCTTATTATAAGGTACAAGCATGTTTTTAAAAATGTAACATATGTACACAGATGAGTCACAGTATCACAGCACAATGGATTTAGAAGAAGCTTATCATGCCGAACAGCAGTTCTCACGGAGGCCACACATATTCAGGGACTTGTTTCATGTCACATGAACTCATGGGTTCACACTGCTGTGCTCCCTTGGAAAAAAGGCAAAAACTCTACAGCTTTACTCTTTGGACTCTGACAGGGGCATAATTTGGCTTCCACATGTACAGAGGCTTAACAAGTAATTATTTGAGCAGTTCTGAAGAGCCACAACTAATACATTAATATGTCTTATCTTGTGATTATAAAATTATAAAAAATATAAAATTAGAAATGTGCTAGCTATCGGATCACTTGAGGGAAGAGTTTACACAAAACAGACATTATAAAATTTGGTTTTTATTGATTAAAAAAATGGAAAGTCTGAAAATTGGATATTTAACCTATTTACCTCAAATGGAAGCAAATGCAAGCCAGAGCACAGGCCACTAATTTGAAACCAAGAAGCGGTAATGGGAGGTGAGTGAAACAAAGAAATGAAAAAGAAAAGACATGACTTCTCTTAGTTATGGTGTCGTAGAAATTTTATTATAGATAAAAGGGAGAACATAGCAAGACATAGGGACAACTGCAAAATTTCAGAATGGCCATGACCAAAGCCAAGTAAGAAGAAAAAAGAGGGGAGAGAAGAGAGCCAGATCAAGAAGTCAGTGTTCTAGACAAGGACTGGGATGCATATTTTCCATATCAAAGCAATCCTGGCCTCCAGGTTTTCCCAGCACCCCTCATTCCCTATCTGGCATAACCTGGTCCTAATCCTGAACTTTTCAGCCCAGGGTCTGGGATGCCTTCTCCAGAGACTTTTTCCTATATAATCCAAACATTTTGGTCTTCTCTTGCTCTTTTCCTTTCCTTTTCTGTCTGTGCATACACCCTTTCTGATTTTCTCTTTCCCCTCAAGCCACCCCCACCAAAGTGACTTCCCAGCCTAGGTCCTCAGGACAGTGAATTTACCCTGCTGCAATTTCCCAGTAAACATGCATTTAATATAACTTAATCTGGATTCAATTGCCTTATTTCAAAAGCATAGAAATAACCTATCACCCGTGAAGAGAAATAATCCATCAGTCAGGAGAGTAAGTGATAGATAAAAAAGACCAGGTAAGAAAATGGAAGGGCAGTTGAGAAACAGACAGACCAACCCCTGGGGTAGAGGGCAGTTCTACCAGGCACACCTTGTAAAGGTAGGAACTGTGAAATGTCAGGGAGAATTGACAGCCACATCTGCTTTAGTTGTTAAATGGGCACCTCAGCCATTTATCCCAGGGTTTGAGACTCATCAGTAGGAAAAAGTGAAAAAGTTCAGAATGGTTAATTATAACCTCAAAAATTATTTAAAAAATTTTAACAGGCTTTATGGTCCAATATTGTTCAGGGAGTAGACATAGGTATTAGAGCATATCAAACAGTATTCATAGCTTTTCCCTCAGGTTGTGCACTTTCAGACAAAAACATAACAATCCTGTTATGCACATCAATACCAGTTTGAACAGAAGTTCTGTGTTGGTTGAACTAGTGTAAGTACAGAAATTTGGTTTGTAGAAATAAATTCAGCTCCACATCCAGATTCTTAATTGCCCTTGTCTGTGAACTTCCAAAAATGGCCAGTTTGGATATTTACTGATCATCTAAAATTGATTACCTGAGTACTCATTGCTAAAGCCAACTACAGTCAAAACAGGAAGCTCCCACTTTCCTCCACAGCCTTTCTGTGCTGTGACTACACCAGCTTCAAAGTTGTTTGATGAAACTCAGTTGTTACAGAGGTCCCTCTTTATTTGTAATTCCCACAAAAGACGCCATGGAGGTCAGAGAACACTCATTCACTGATGTCTTTTCCTTCACACTGAGCAGTAGGGCCCAGCCTGAAAGGAGCTGTATGACTGACATGAAGCCATAGTGCAACAGAGGCAGGATTAGGTCTTCAAAGCAAGTCTTACCTACATATAATGACCAAAGTCTGAGCTATAGAAGACACTACTCGTGGGCAGTGGTGGCGGAAGCCTTTAATCCCAGCACTTGGGAGGCAGAGGCAAGGGGATCACGGTGATGGAATAACGATCAATAAACAATGCTAATCTATAATCGATAATCAATAAATGGTAATCAGTAATTATCAATACTAATTGATAACCAATAATGATCAATAATTGATGGCACACGCCTTTAATCCCAGCACTTAGGCAGAGGCAGGGGGATTTCTGAGTCCAGCCTGGTCTACAGAGTGAGTTCCAGGATAGCCAGGGCTACACAGAGAAACCCTGCCTCGAATGACCAAAAAAGAAGAAGAAGAAGAGGAAGAGGAAGAAGAAGACATTACTCTAAACAGAAATAAATATCAAAGCTTCTGAGCAAAAGGAATGAATTTCTTAATGATGAGAAAAGTTTGGAGAATAGAAACAAACAAGAGATTAGAGCAGTGATACATAAAGAAAATGAAATTCAAAAAGTAATACCAACAATTGAGTTTTTAAAAAGGTAAATAAATTTGAAAAAAACACATAGATATACTAACTTTCCCTGATAGAGGGAACGGCATTAATAAGATAATGTTTGACCTTGTCCCTATGTGCAATGTTACTGATGACAAACACATCACAGCCAATGGTTTGTGATTCAAGTTTCTGAGCTTACTTAACTATCTCAGTGAGCATTCCACATATCTGGACAGTACAGTCCCCTAATTGGTAATTCAATATTCACCAGCTCACCTACCCAAATTGTCCACCCCACAATCTGGTCTGTTTTCCTTCACAGACCATTACCAGCTCTCCCAAGGATATTCCTGGCATTAGAAAAGGACTCTATTTTATTCTCAATCCATTGGGGCCTTAGGATAAGCTCCTCAGGCCCAGGCCCCAGACTGTTATTGGCTCTGCCAAGTATGTTCCTGGGTTTGAGAAGGACTCTGTACATGAGGGCCTCATGGCAAGACTTGCTTGATAAGGCTAGCCCCCTGTACATCAGTGTTTCTCTCTCTCTCTCTCTCTCTCTCTCTCTCTCTCTCTCTCTCTCTTCTTTTTAGTTGTTTTATTTGCCACCCAAATATTGCCCCACTATCTGTTTCCCCCTCCCAGTGTTCTTTACCCTCTTCCCCCTCCCCTTTGCTTTTGAGAGTGAGCTCCATCACCCCCACCTCCACTCCTCTCATCCACACACCACCACCTCACCTCCCTGGGGCATCAAGTCTCTACATGATCAAGTGTATTGTAAATTTCAACATAGGACTAGCTAATATTAAATTGCAAATTTCAATAAAAGACTAGGTAAAAGTTCTTGGAAATTTCAGTATAGGACTAGTTAATATTAAGTTTTAAATTTCAATGTAGGACTAGCTAATATTAAATTGTAAATTTCAATGGAGTACTAGTTAATATTATCTTGTAAATTTCAGTAAAGAACTAGTTAAAAATTATTGGAATTTTCAGTATAGGACTAGTTAATATTAAGTTGTAAATTTCGATAAAAGACTAGGTAAAAGTTCTTGGAAATTTCAGTATAGGACTAGTTAATATTAAGTTTAAAATTTCAATGTAGGACTAGCTAATATTAAATTGTAAATTTTAATGGAGTACTAGTTAATATTATCTTGTAAATTTCAGTAAAGAACTAGTTAAAAATCATTGGAATTTTCAGTATAGGACTAGTTAATATTAAGTTGTAAATTTCAGTGTAGGACTTTTAACATTAAATTGTAAATTTTAATATAGGACTAGTTCATATTAAATTGTAAATATCAATATAGGACTAGTCGACATTAAAATGTAAATTTTAATAAAGGACTAGTTAATATTGAATAGGAAATTCCAATATGGGACTAGTTAAAAATAATTGGAAATTTCAATGTAGGACTAGTTCATATTAAATTAGAAATTTCAATATAGGACTAGTTAATATTAATTGGAAATTTCCATATAGGACTAGTTAAAAATACTTGGAACTTTCAGTATAGGACTAGTTAATATTAAATTGTAAATTTCAATATAGGACTAATTAAAAATAATTGGAAATAGGACTAGTTAATATTACATTGTAAATTTTATTATAGAACTAGTAAATATTAAAGTGGAAATTTAAGTATAGGACTAGTTAATATCGAACTAGAAATTTTGATACAGGATTAGTTAACATAAAATTGGAAATTTCAATATAGGACTAGTTAAAAATAATTGGAAATTTGGATATAGAACTACTTAATGTTAAATAAAAAATTTCAATATAAGACTAGTTAACATGAAATTGGAAATTTCAATATATTACTAGCTAATATTAAAATGTAGATTTCAATATAGGACTACTTAATAAAATTTTCAATATAGGACTAGTTAACATAAAATTGAAAATTGCAATCTGGAACTAGTTAACATGGAATTGTAAATTTCAATACAGGACTAGTTAACATGGAATTGGAAATGGCAATCTAGGACTAATTATCATGGAATTAGAAATTGCAATCTAGGACTAGTTAACATTAAATTGTAAGTTTGAATATGTGACTTGTTAACATTAAATTGTAAATTCCAGTGTAGGACTAGTTAACATGAAATTGTAGATTGCAATCTAGGACTAGTTAACATGGAATTGTAAATTTCAATATAGGACTACTTAACAAGAAATTGAAAATTACAATCTAGGAGTCATCAACATGGAATTGTAAATTGCAACATAGTCAACATGGAATTGAAATTTTCAATCTAGGACTAATTAACATTAAATTGTAATATTGCAATCTAGGACTAGTTAACACTAAATTGTAAATTTCAATATAGGACTAGTTAACATGAAATTGGAAATAGCAATCTAGGACAAATTATTATGGAATTGAAAATTGCAATCTAGGACTAGTTAACATGGAATTCTAAATTTCAATATAGGACTAGTTAACATGGAATTCTAAATTGCACTATTGGACTAGTTAATATTAAAATGTAAATTGCAAACTAGGACTAGTTAACATTAAATTGTAGATTGCAATCTAAACTAGTTAACATTGAACTGGAAATTGCAATCTAGTACTAGTTAACACGGAATTGTAAATTTCAATATAGGACTAGTTAATATGGAATTGGAAATTGCAATCTAGGATTAATTATTATGGAATTAGAATTAATGATTATCAATTATTAATTATTAGAATTAATTATTATGCAATCTAGTACTAGTTAACATTAAATTGTAAATTTCAATATAGGACAAGTTGACATGAAATTGTAATTTTCAATATAGGACTACTTAACATTAAAATGATGTTAACATTAAATGGAGATCTGTCTATAGGCTAATCAAATCGCAATTTTTACTTTTTCACACAGGGGTTATATACACAAAAGTGCAGGATGTGGGGAAGGGGATGACACAGGAGCGAGGGTGTTCAGGGGGAGTACAGATATCTTCCAGAACAGAGTGTCAGCTGGGTGAAGGTTCAGAGGTCAGGTTGTAAGGCTCGGGAAGCCCCCAAAGGGGACCCCACTCGAGTCACGGGATGGCGCGCACCCAAAGGACACACAAAAGACCAACTTGCTGCAAGGAAACGAAGTAGTTTAATGGCGGAACGTTCCGGGCCGACTCGTGTCCCAATGTAGGAGACAGGGGCATGGACCTCGTGGCTCCGGTGTTTAGGGTTAATATAAGCTCAGGGTGGGGAAAAGGAGAAAGTTTCGCACGGGTGCACACGATTGGTTGTTTTTTCAATTTTTGAACATCTGGCCAAACTGGTCCATGGGGGCGGGGAGCAGTTCCTGCAGGTGGAGGTTTATCTCTTATCTTCATTCCTGGGATGACTCAGAAGCCCATTGTTCTGTAACTCTGCATTCTTTGCTTACGGATTAACTGGCCTCTGGTTCGCAAACCAGAGTGGCGACTTTAGCTACTCAGGTTAGGGAGGAAGAATCTATAAAGCCCGTTTCTTCTATATATGTTTTTCATGGGACCCATAAAATTTTCTTTTAAGGTCATTGTGACTCTGCCTATGATTCACTTGTCCTAATCTAACTTGGTACTATCCACCAAGGCTGCTCAAGGTCTATGACTATTCAGGCTGGCAATTTCCCACCAAAGCTGCTTGTTTACAATAGCTGTGTCAGTGTTTTTTTTGTTTTTTTTTTCAGAGTCCCAAGACTTTGTGTTAGCAGGCTGACTTAGGCCTATGACTGATTTTAGGCCTTCAATGTATAAGCAAAGTTGCCCCTTACAAACATGGAATTGGAAATTGCAATCTAGGACTCGTCAACATGGAATTGTAAATTGCAACATAGGATTCATCAACTTGGAATTGGAAATTGCAATCTAGGACTAGTTAACATTAAATTGTAAATTTCAGTATATCACTAGTTAATATTAAATTTTAAATTTCAATTTAGGAATAGTTAACATTAAAATGTAAATTGCAATCTAGGACTAATTAACATTAAATTTTAAATTTCAATATAGGACTACTTAATATGGAATTGGAAATTGCAATTTACAACTAGTTAACATTATTGCAACATAGGATTAATCAGCTTGGAATTGGAAATTCCAATCTAGGACTAGTTAACATGGAATTGTAAATTTCAATACAGGACTAGTTAACATAGAATTGAAAATTGCACTCTAGGACTAATTATCATAGAATTGGAAATTGTAATCTAGAACTAGTTAACATTATTGCAACATAGGAATTATCACCTTGGAATTGGAAATTGCAATATGGAGCTACTTAACATTAAATCGTAAATTTCAATCTAGAACTAGTTAACATCAAATTGAAAATTGCAATCTAAAACTAGTTAACCTGGAATTGTAAATTTCAATATAAAAGTAGTTAACATGAAATTGGAAATTGCAATTTAGGACTAGTTAACATTATTGCAATATAGGATTAATCAACTTGGAATTGGAAATTTCAATCAAGAACTAGTTAACATTAAATTGTAAATTTCAATAGAGGACTAGTTAAGATTAAAATGAAAATTGCAATCTAGGACTAAACATGGCATTGTAAATTTTAATATAGGACTAGTTAACATAGAATTGGAAATTGCAATCTAGAACTAATTATCAAGGAATTGGATATTGCAATCTAGGAAGTTAACATTAAATTGGAAATTGCAATCTAGAACTAGTTAACCTGGAACTGTACATTTCAATATAGGACTAGTTAACATGGAATTCGAAATTGCAATCTAGGATTAATTATCCTAGAATTGTAACTTTCAATCTAGGACTAGTTAATGTAAAATTGTAAATGTCAATATAGGACTAGTTAACATTAAAATGAAAATTGCAACCTAGGACTCGTCAACATGAAATTGTAAATTGCAACATAGGATTAATCAACTTGGAATTGGAAATTACAATCTAGGACTAATTATCATGGAATTGTAAGTTTCAGTATAGAACTAGTCAACATTAAATTGAAATTTTCAATATAGGACTAGTTAACATTCAATTGTAATTTGCAATATAGGACCACTACAACAGTAGAGTCTTCCTCTCACATTGGATCATTTCTCTTGGGCAAAAAACAAAGCTTTCTTCTTCCTGGAATAGATACATATTCTGCTTATGATTTTGACTTTCATGCACATATTGCTTCTGCCAAACCCACGATCCATGGACATACTGAGTGCCTCATTCACCACAATCACATTCCACACAGTATTGCTTCTGACCAAGGAACTCATTTCACAGCAGAGAAGTGAGACAGTGGACCAATGATCATAAATGGTTAAGTGGACCATAAATTGTAATGGTATTAATTACCATATTCCTTGTTACCCTGAAGGTGCTGAACTGATAGAAAAATAGAATGACCTTTAGAAGGAGCTTTACACAGCCGGTTATGGGACAGCCACCTGGAGAGCTGGGCAGGGTCCTAGGCTATATGTATTTTGAATCAGCTTCCAGTATTTGGTACAGTTTCTCTCACAACCAAGATTCATGGTTTAAGGAATCAAGGTTGTTGGAAACCTGTGTGAAGGTCGCAGTCCCCCAAATCTGAGTGGAACTCAGCTCAAAATGGAGGACTCCCTTTATCAGAAGGACTTCCATTTCCCTGACTTAATTTATATAGACAATGTCCCTGAACACAGTTGGTTGTCATTATCAAAAGAATGTCCCTGTGTGGAGCTACTTAAACTCAGCACACAAGTCCCATTCTGGCTTCCCTGCCCACATGATAATTATGTATACTATTATGACCAAGTAATCTTTTCCACTGTACCCATAAAAGCCCTCATATACCTTATTTCTGGAACAATAAAGTAGAATTGACTCACTGTGCTGGTCTCTGGAGTTAATTTTATAATACTCACAGCCATCTCAAGCCAGATTGCCACAGCTGCTCCCTTTGTCCTCACTGTTTGGTAGCTAACAACCACCCAAGAATAAAGAAGACACACACCAAAGCTACCACCCTTAGTGGCCCAGTAGAAAAAATTGCTTCCTATTCCTCTGCTCTTAAGATCTGTTGGCCTGCAAGTATTAGTTATAGAGAGGTGAGCATTCCTTCCAGGAATTACAGCAAACCTTCAGTCTTCCCAGTGGTCAATTTGGGCATCTAAGGCCCTTAACCCAACAAGATAAGAAAGCAATAACAGTGTTAGAAAGGCTGATTAATCATCATGGGGAAGTTAAATTGCTTCTCCAAAATGGAGTTACAAAAGCTTATGTCTAGACTGTAGAATCTCTTGTGGTGGTTCTCAACCTTCCTAATGCTGGGACCCTTGAATACAGTTCCTCATATTATGGAGACACCCAAAGCATAAAATGAATGATATTGCTGCTTCCTATTTGTAATATTGCAACTGTGATGAATTGTAATATGAATATGTGATTTGCAGTTGGTCTCAGACAACACTTGAGAAAAGGTTCTTAGATTCCCAAGGGTTGTGACCCACAGGTTGAGAACTAGTGTTTTATGGTATCTCTTGATGATGCAATGTCTTGTAATTAAAAGCAATGGGAACCTACAACAGCCTTATCCAGACAGGATGACAAAAGGGAAAGACCCATCAGAAATGAAGGTATGTATCACTCCTCCAGGAAAAGTTACAGATCTGCTGAGGTTATTACCACAGTTGGGGAAAATATAGAATGGGTAGTAGGGGAATGTCATAATCTAAACAAAGGCCACATGACTAACTGCAGCAATGAGGATTATAAGTGATGTGAGTGATCCTGTCATATTTTGTTAATGTTGTATTTCTACAGACAGTTGTATTTTCTTTCCTCAATTTCAGGAAATTAATTAAGAGAATATCAATGCTTATCACACTTGAAGTTGCTACACTGAAAATGTTTCCATGATGCATTATAACATTTTTATGTGTCTGTGCTTGTACAAGGAGTAGCTCAATCATTTTAGACATAATTATGACCTGGTCCAATACATAATGCTTTTCATTTTTGCTGAAATAGTAACAGTTAGGCATTATTATGACATTGTTTTTCATTTGTAAATTAACCATGACATAAGAAGATATGATTGTGTGTGAAGTTGACATGTGGTAGAGTTGAGATTGCTGTCTTGATTGTTAACTCTACTAAATCTTGAATTAACTAAAACCCCAAAAGTGACTTTAATCTGAAACTTGATAGTGGAAGACACAGCTTTAATCCAGATGTTTGAGCTGAAAAGCCCCAGCTCTAATCTGACCCATGACTTGTACTGCAAGCCTATATAATGGCATGGAAGGAGAAGGTTGTGGGAGGAGCTAAGGTGGGAGGAGTAAGGAGAGAAAGAGGAGGAGTAAGGAGAGGAGGAGAAGGACGAGGAGGAATTAAGGGTGAGATGGAGGATGAGAGAGTGGAACACAGAGGCTGATGTTCATTTGTCTGTAGCAGTCAAAGGTAGTTGGTATATCTAGGTTGGGTACTGGGTTACACCTCTGATTGTAAGGGCATCTTGCTATTGATCATTACAAAATATATAAGCCTTTGGATAATCTAAGCATTAGAGGCTCATTTGTACTGAGCCCAAGTTGTTGGGGGGATGGTCTTGGCAATGCCCAGCCTTGCAGAGACAGCGTGGAAGATTGGCAGAGCCATCTCCCACGCTGCTGTCCCGTGGGTGGCAAGGCTGGTGTTTCTGGCTGCCAGTTTCTGGCTGGCCGTTCAATATGGTGGCTGAGCTAGACAGAGACACTGCAGCTTAGCCAGTTGACTTAACAGGTAGCTGCATTTTTTTTTTTTTTTTAAATAATTGTTACAACAGAAGGTGTTCTCTCTTTAGCTGCTTGCTCTCAACTTGATAGCAAGTCTATTCCTTCACTGACATTAGGGTCACCTTATTTGGAATTCCAGCTTATTCTAAACTTAAGCTGAGACATCAAGCCTTGTGGACTGAGCAACTACTGCATCCTTGCACTTGGCCTTTATAGCTAGTTATTGTTGAATTAGCCAGACCATCACAGCCCTAAGTCATTCTAAACAATACCCTTTAAATAAAGAGAAATTTATTCTATTAGTTTAGTATTCTATAGAACTCTGACTAATATACTAGACAAGCACTGAATACTTTTAGAGCAGTTTGGGCCTCACAACCATCTCAGCTCAGATACAAATTCAAAGTGGCCACCTTCCCTTAACCTTTTCTTCAGGTGATGCTTTGATGCTGGGCTGTTTCAGCTATTGGAAAAGAAAGTCAACAGCAAAAGTGGAAAAATGTAACACAAATAATACAATTAAATGAGGACCTCAGAAAGAGAGATTCAAGATTAAGTGAGGAATGGGAAACCAGATATCTTAGCTTCTGTAGGCCAAGACCTGGCACCCCTACTCACATGAAGGTCACGTGACAGGAGATTCTTTTCATCCTTGATTTTACAGCACCAGTCTGGAGCCCCATAAGGTTTCTTGTCCCACACATTGACTCGGTGATTCACTGTCAGGCTCAGAAATCAGATTTTTTCCTAGGGATCATCACAAGAATAAAGTACTGAGAGAAACAATCAGTCACACCAAAAATATTTTACTTAGTGTGTCAGGAGACAAATTCACATTACCTAAATAGTTATTCCACTTCCATATTGTACAAATACTGGCCAGCCATGTTCTCTCTCTCTCTCTCTCTCTCTCTCTCTCTCTCTCTCTCTCTCTCTCTCTCTCACATAGAGGTTTAGCAATATTTAAAAAACTCTGCTGTGATTATTTTAATTCAACAGAGCTGAAGGTTTGAAAATGGTTGTGGTTTAATTTAGAAGGTAAGAAAAGCCCTGTGCTGGATCTGCCTATCTTTGTATATTTATCTGTTTTTAAAGAGGTTTTACTAAATATAAATATCTTTTAAATTATTAGCAGGTTTATACCTGCATAAAATTTAAAATATGTATATATCATAATTAAAAACATAGATATGTTAGTCTTGTATGAGTGAGGACAATGTCCAGTATTAATAACATCTTCCGGTCTAGGAGTAGAAAACTCTTTAAAACTTGTTATCTATTCCAAGAAAAGATTCAGACCCATATTATCATTTTATATTTGTTGTATCTGTGTGGATATATTGATTAAATATATTTTTGTCCTTTCATATCTATTTTTAAGTTTATTTTTATTAGGAACAAAATGAACTAGGGTCAAGTTAACAAGTTTAATTTACTTGTAATTCATTTGCTATTAAGTATATGATGTAAATAATAAACCATGTCTCAGGTGTATATTCTACATGTAATTAATAAAAAGTCAATTTTTAATAAGCCATGAACTTGTGTCGATTGCTTGTCTGGGATTCCTGTTTCAGAATTTTCATTGTCAACTGAAAACTTCACATAGAAATCTTTAGTAAGCATATTTTTAGGTTGGGCAGAAAGTAAACCAGACATGCCTAGAGCAGAAGAGTATTGAGGGCATTTTATCTCAGAGGAAAATTAACTGCAGCAATAGCTGACAGTGAGACCCAGCATAGGGTAAAATAAATGTTCTTTGCTGGCAGCAGTCTGTGTGGCTCTTGGCAACTTATCCTTAGATTATCTGTGGGGTTCTGGGAATATCAAAGTCTTTGATTCCTTTGCTAGCATGCTAGTTTTGGAGGCAAATGGCTGGTAAAACTTTTAGGTTCTTTTGAGAAGCCTTTCTATAAGTAAGAGAGAAGCTATCAGAATAATAATAAAACAAACCATTAAGATATGAAATGAGCCGGGCGGTGGTGGTGCATGCCTTTAATCCCAGCACTTGGGAGGCAGAGGCAGGCGGATTTCTGAGTTCGAGGCCAGCCTGGTCTACAGAGTGAGTTCCAGGACAGCCAAGGCTATACAGAGAAACCCTGTCTCAAAAAAACAAAAACAAACAAACAAACAAAAAGATATGAAATAAATACCTTGTAGGCCTGATATTTCTTCTTTGTGTAATAGGGATAATATTGACACAGTGGGATCATCAAGAATAATGGTGGCCACCTTAACTTTAACCCTGAGCCTAACCCTATCCTAACCCTCACCTCTGAATTTCCTAACCTCCTAAATCTCATTCTAAAACCCTTATACTAATCCTAACCATAAATGTCTAATCCCCTAACCCTAACTCAAATCCTGCTTGCTGTGGGGCATATTTCTTAATTGCAACTGTTGAAGTGAAAAACCCTTTATTAATATTGCTCTTTTGAGATGTTCAGATCCATCTTTAATCTGGGCTACAGATTCTTTTGACAACCTACATATATAAAGAACATTGAAGAGGGTGGTGTTTTTGTTGTTTTGTACTTGCCCTATTTTTTTTTTTTTTTTTTACAAAACAAAGGTGATTTGTTGGTTTATTTGTGTTTTAAAACTGGTATTAGTAAGTACTTATCTTTTCAGAATTCTGGTATACACTGAAGATCAGCTGTAATATCCTGCATCATGAAATCAACCAGCCCTTGATTTTTCTAATTTCCCTTATCCAACAGCCTTTATTGGGACAGTCTATTACATAACCTTTCTGTTTACAAAGATTCATTGTCTCTATGATTTGAGCTATGTTTATCTATAGAACCTGTACTAATCCAACTGTGTTTTTTCTTCACTTTTCCACTAATGAAGATGTGCTGGCTACCAATAGTGCTGAACTGTGTTTCCCTTATAATTCTGGATTTTCTCTAGGGTTGATTGATACCTATCATCTGGTGAAAGGAAGCTGCAGTTTCCCTGAGCCCAGCATGAAGCTTGTTTTCTAAAAACCCTCTTTAGTGTTAATGATGTTAGCATTCTGTTTAAAACTCTGCCTCACAGTTACCTGGTGACAGCCAGGTATACTCCTCCCCATAGCAACCTTTCTTTAAAGAGAGATGGAATAAGTTCTATTGGTGTGAGGGGAGGTGTGGGGGAAGGGGATGTCTCAGCAAGCTCATGCCTCCTGCTGAGATATTTCTTCCCCTGGAGGGACCATGCCTCATGCTGAGACAGCTCTTCCCCAGTTGCAACCCACCACAAGACAGTATAGTATAGAATATAGTTTATTCAGGACATGGGGAGGAGAGTTAAAAGGGTAGTAGAGGCTGAGAAAGACAGAGAGAGGCAAAGAGTAGAGAAGTAGAGGCCTGGCATGAGCATGTGGAGAGAGAGGGGGGGAAGGGAAGAACACAAGAGAGCAAGAGATCAAAAGAGAGGAAGAGGCAAGCAGTCACCTTTACAGGGGGTCAGGCCTACCCAGCTGTTGCCAGGTAACTATGGGGAGGAGCATACCTGGCTGTTGCCAGGTAACTGGGGTGGAGTTTAGACAGAATGGTAAGAAATATCTAGGGCATCCTTCCTCCCGTAAGGTCAGATTGATACCTCCACTGCACACTGAGTAGTGGGCTATGGAAGCTGTTCACCTTGATTACGGGAAGAAGGCAAGTGCTGTGAGGAAAGCTCATACAAGGTCTGAAGTCAGGTCCTGGTAAATGTAGGATCATTGCTCTCAGAGGGGAGGAGCAGGCAGCTGAACAGCCAGAGCTGGAATGGTGGGTTCTCCCCCAGGGCTGGGTGGGGTGAGATTCCTCTTTGAAGACAGAAACAAATGCTAATGGAGTGCAAACCCCTCCTGAGCTCTGGAAAAGGTCTGACCCTGGTCTGAAAGCACACTTTACCCTTAAGGAGTTGTAAGACTCACTGGCCTATCAAGGCTCCCAGGCAGACCTGCCAATCAGACAAGGAGGCGGGTTCTTCCGGGTGCCATTCTTCAGGTTTGCGGTGCCTGTGCAGGCTTGAACGGTCATCTGTGCCCTACTCTGAGCTATGTGTTGGGTGCTGTGTGGATACCTCAGGGAAGCTCTGAAATCGAGTCATGGTGAGCACAGAATCACTGCCCACAATGGGTAGGGGCAGGCGGCTGAGCAGTGGGAGCTGGGGTGCTGGGTCCTCTCTGGGGCTGCATGGGAAGCATCAGCCAGATGTGACCACCTTTGAGGTCCCTGGTGATGCCCCTCACATGTTAGATCAGGAGGTGACCTCTGAGTAACATCACTGTCATGGCTGATTCTGAATCTGCCCCAAACATTTGGACCAGTTGCTTTCTTATAGAAACATGGGTGGTTTCTCTGACTCTGCAGCACATGTGTCCAAACCCTTTTGTCTTTTATAGAATACATTAGGAAGACAAGCATGAATCTAATATATCTTCTTTCATACATTACTTGTTTTGTTAAGTTTTTGTTAATTTTTTTCGTTGCAGTTTTTATATTGCTTTACTTTTTACGTTTAGTGTTAATTACAAGGTAAAAGGACTTCCCGCCCCCCCCCAACCCCCCCAGTATATTGGGTGTTTTGGAAGCTTCTTGTACATTAACAGGCATCTTCTTTTGTTTAGAAAAATTTTCCTTTACTGTTTCATTGAAAATATTTTCTAGACCTTTGGGCTGATATTCTTTCTCTATTCCAGTCATCTGTAGTTTTCCCTTTCTCATATGTTGCAAAATTCCTGGTTGTTTAGGGCCAGGAATCTTTTAGAATCCACATTTTTTGACCAACCTATCCATTTTGTCTTATTCACCTTTAATGTCTGAGACTGTCTCTTCCTTTCCTGTTCCACAGAACAGGACCTTATCTCTGTAGTTGTCAGTGCACAGGCAATTTCAATGCTCTGCTCTCAGGGACTTAGCAACTGCTTAAGTCATTCCCTGCCTCCATCACCTGCTGCTGTTGTCAGGTGTGCTTTATATACATGGACCACCAGCTACAGCAGCTCTCTCTGTTTCTTCCCTGTCTCTGTTCTCTGCACATGCCCCTCTCTATTCTCTTTCTCTACTCTCATGTCTCTCTCTCTGCTTCCTGTCTGTGTGCCTGTCTACAGGTCCTCTTCTGTGCCTCTATCCCTTCCCCAGATTCTCACTCATCTCCCTTCCCCAAAACAGCCTCTTTTGTACCATATCTGTTGCATGTTTAAATTCCTCAGGACCTCCTGTGATAGGATAAGTTGGCTCTTTTGGTGACTTATTTTTTTCTGGCTGTGATTTATTATATTCCTATGCTGGTGGGTATGCATCTGGGTTTGAGGTGATTAATGATCTAAGCAACCGTCTCTGGGTTTGTCTTATGTGGGTGGGAGTTTTGTTCCTGAGTTACTGTATAATGTATGGATTTGCAGAGAGCCTTGGCTGAGTGTTGCCTCTTTTACTGACCTGTTTGTTGTTATGTTCCAGAGGGAATGCTTGCTAATGTTGAAAGCTGGGAGAAGAGGTGGGCAGGAAGAGATGACCTTAGTAATCTTCAAGGAGACTTTGTCATTAGCAGCGTTAAGCTGCTTCTAGTGTTTAGTACAGTACTAGAGGCAACTGTGAAAATTGCATTTGGAATAACAAATAGTGTGGTAGATCTATGGAAAAGTTACCTTGTGTCCTTTCAGGCATGGCATGTGGGTGAACAGGAACTATCTAGCCCAAGTGGAGGCTATGATACAGGGATGAGGCAGGAAAGGAAGGGCAAGTGGGGATTGCTGCAATATCTTCATGAGGCATGCACAGGGGCAGAGGTATTTTCCAATGGTGAGGGGCACTGGTATTCTGTTCTAGTTGTAAGGACAACTGATATTAGGGTTTGCAGTAACAGATAGTGATGTAGGCCTTTGGATAAAGTACCTGTTCTACTGTCAGGTGTGGCTTGCAGGTAAACAGTAGTATCTTTTGATAATAAGGGGCTTAGTCAAAAAGATGTTTATGAAGTCCAACCAACTCTGTTTTTGAGATTGCACAAAGTCCACTTGAGAAAACATCTTATGACTAAACCCACTTATCAACAGCCAGTCAAGGTACAACAGCAGGGTTTAGCTACATATAGATAACTAATAAATGTTAAAGAGGAAAAGAAAGGTTAGCATACCAATCATAGTTGTCAGATGGTTTTGTCCCCTTGATTTGTTCTTGCCAATTATGCCAGACATACAATTTCTAAAAAAAAATTAAATTGCTGACCTGTATGTTAACACTCCAATTTTGCTGTAGCTGCAATAAATACTCAGCACCCCTAGACTTTGTCTCTCAGTTTGGACCTGATGTGAGATTGACTGGTGAGAGTCCTTGTTACTGAGCTCACAGTGCAGACCTCTGTGTATTGCATTGCAATAGGTTCTGGTAGTCTCTGGGGTCCCAGTGACTTGGGCACAAGGTCTTGGTGCATGGACTGGAACCCCCAAACCCTCAAGAATCCCAACTGAAGGGTTGAAAGGCTGCCTGTTAAGATGTGTCATTGTTGTTCTTTGTGTCAGTGGCTTATCTGTCATATTTGTGTTTGTGTACCTCGGGTTTTAGATTTTCTTGAGTATTTGCAAAGGGAGATGACTAAAGTGACTGTGGAAGCACAGTATAGTGGATGCACTGGAGAGTTGAAGCCACAAAGGGCTTGGAAGATGTTTCAGAGCCTGGTGTAAAGGATGGTGTGTCCATGGTCTTAATTTCTGGGAAGGTTAGAGCAGACTTAAAACCCTGCCACATGGCTCACAGCTACCTTCCCATCTTTATTTTCTCCTGTGTACAACTGTTGGCATATGCTGGGTACCCTTGACTACCCCCTCATGGCTGTCTATTTTGTGTGTGGCATTTTGCTATTGTCTCACTGAGGAAATGAGACAGACTCCATCCTAATTGATTTAGTTACTAGCCCCATACCATGGGTTAAATCCTTCTTAACAACAGGACCTAGATGCATTGACTAGTCCATGACAGAGAGCTCTTTGAGACAGCATCCAGGGCAAAATCAGGCTCTGCCTACCTTGTTTTCCAGGGTAAAAAGACCTCATTTCCCACCTCCTGAACTACTCTCTGCCCAGTTCATATGTGACTCTGTAGTTTTGAACTTGCAGCTGTCATAAGATGGAATGTTGTTCTTCATCGATTCTAACAAATTTAGCATATCTTCCTTGGACCAGAGATCCTGTCCTTTGTTGGTGCTCATTTGAGTTGTGTGGGACAACCTGCTTTTCTGTCCACCTTCCACGTGTTTTAGCCTCCTCTTTGGTAGCACTGCCTGGAAACCCAGAGTTAAAGACACCTCACGCCAGGTCAGCACAGCCTCTGAGCTCCCCATTCCAGTGTATCCTTCCCTGCTCTGAGCCAGGTGCGCTCCCTATTTTGTCCTTGCTCAGCCACAACTCCAACTCCCTCTTGTGGTGACAGGGGCTCCTGTAATTGATATGGTTAAATCATTGGTTTTGTGTTGTAACAACTTCCTCATTTATTATTGTGTCTGTGTCATAGTTGTTTTCTGTTCTCAGCATTTCAGAGCTACAGTCATCTGAGGGAACCTCAATTAAGGGTGTGCCCTCATCAGAATGGCTGGTTGCTGTGTCTGTGAGAGATAGTGTTGATGATTGACTAGGAAGGCTCTTCCACTGAGTGTGGCAATATCCTTAAGCAAGTTGTCCTGGGCTGCATGAGAGAGCTAGCTGAGCATGAGACAGTGACCAAGCAAGAGAGCAAGCCAGGAGACAGTGTTTATCCATGCTTTTTGCCTTCAGTTTCTAATCTAAGCTTTTAAAATGATGGACTGTGATCTGACAGAACCATGTACAACAAACATTTATTACCTGAGATGCTTTCGCTTAGAGGATTCAATCACAACAGCAGGGTAGCAGTTAGAACAACAACATGGTATCAAAGGGTTATTTTACTGCTGGACAGAATCTATGTTCTAGATTTTATTCTTGTGGACAGGACAAATTTTGGGTAAAAAGGTTTTTGGATTGGTTGGTGTCTTTAACTCTCCACTGGGGGTCCTGCCTGACTGCATATGTGGCCTCTTCAGCATCCATATCTTACTGCTATGCATCTCAGCTAAGATCAACTCCATAGACTCCTTGTCACCCTCCAATTCATGGTCTCTGGCACATCCTAAATGTACCCCCTCCCCCCAGCCAGCTGCAGATTTTGATTCATTTTCCCCCTCTGGCCCTCTCTTGTCTGTCGCCACACCTGTTGCTGGTTCACCCCGACTTCCCCTTCTTATCTGCTCTCCCATGCAGTTCTCTCTCTTCCATCTGCCTCCTTTTTTTTTTTTCCTTTTTCTTTTTTTATTAGATATTTTATTTACACTTCAGATGCCATCCCCTTTCCCCATTCCCCCCCCCTTAGAAAACCCCTATCCCATGCCCCCTTTTCCTTTTTGCATTTATACATTTTTTTAAATAATGTTAATCATAAGCATTATAAGTTTGGAATTGTTCAATCAGAGGTGTAACCCACTGACCGACCTAGATATAACAACTATCTTTGACTGGTGGAGATACATGAATATCTGCCTCCCTGTCTCCCCCCTCTTTCTCTCTTTCATCACCTAGCTTCTCCTATCCTTCTTCTCCTCCTCTTCTTACTCCTTTTCTTCCTCTCAGTACTCCTCCTACCTTAGCTCCTCCTACACATCACCCTTCCTGTTAAAATGAAACTTTTCTCTCAAAATACAATTAGAGCATAATTATGCCAATTTGTACCAGTGAGGTACAAGATAGTCCTAATACCCAGTCCATCATTTTGTTGACTAACCAGCACCTCTGTCATCTATCCTAACTAAAACATTTACTTCTGAACCTGGCTTTAGGATGAATGTCAGCTGACGACCATCCACTCAAATCTTTTCTCTTACGGTAAATAGCTATAAGTTTTCAACCCCGTCAGAAATCCAGAATGACTGAGTTAACTATAATTGTGGGAAGCACAAAGCATAGCTTCTAAAACTTAGCCAATTTATAGAGACCTCTGAACACCTGAAAAGTCCCTATACTACCGAACGTTGGAGCATCAAATCTTCAGCCTTCTGGCCCAGAATCATCTGACAGACCTTGGTGATGCAGGATTATTAAGGACTGATTACTCTGTCTAGGCAGATATAATCAGTCGACTATTCTGCATGTGTGTCCTTTTCTGGACAGTAATTTGTCTGTAGATGGAGAGAGGCAATTCTTGCCTAGTGGTTGTTACCACACAACTGGAGTAACTCCAAGGATGCTCATTTTCTTCTTAGAATCCACGACAGGAAGCTGTCAGGAGCAGACAGGTCTCTAATCAATATGAACATTAATATATAAATATTTGTAGCATCAGTTCTATGGACTTCTGATGTTTTGAAAACCAACTATCCATGTAAGGTAACCTGGACTGTTTTCTGTTAACTCCTCTCAGCTATTTCTAAGTAAAATATGGAAAGCACCCTAACAATAAACTCAAAAATATGAATTTGCTATAGTCCCTTAACTCATAGGTTAACCGTCCCAAATCAGTTAAAAAAGTTAAAAAAGGGCTGGGTCTAGGCATTGTATTCCTAAATGTGTTATACAGGCACAATGCCCATGAGTGTATCAATATTCATCTCATTTTTATATTAATAAGAGGCTCGTACCAATGAAAACCTTAAATTTGAGATCAAAGTAAATTTTGTACCATTTAAGAATTTATAACTTCATCTTGATAATAATTATACAGATTTCTACCAGTAGGTTATGGCTATGCAATAAGTCCTAGCTAATCCCCCCTGTTCCAACAAAACCACTACTTGTCCCTAGAAAGACAGACCATTATTAACCACATTAGTCTCCAAGCTCAGGGAATAGGGGCGCTGACTCTTCTTTAACTTCTTCAAGCTGATTAAGGGTGTTGAGATTTTAGAAGAGGGGTCGGGGGGCGGGGGGAGAGTAAGTTGATAAGCCTCTGATGCTGTGTGTCTTCACTGAATCCAGATGGAATTCCAGGACATCAGAGGTTTGGGCAGGTCTGCTCAGTATGCTTGATGAGTAGATACACCAAGGCTGTGTATTCTGCAATATACAATTCTCAGAACAAGTTTTAGTATCAAGAAAAAAAAAAATTCCCACCCCCAGGGGGCTGACTTTTTTTTTAAAGATGTTGGTTCTGAAGACTTCCCCCCCACCCCCGCTTCTTAAAATTGGTTGTAGTATTTACGTTTCAGATTTTATCCCCTTAGCCTACTTCCTCCCACCACCCAGAAACCTATCCCATCCCCCTCCTCATGCTTCTATGAGGCAGTGACCACACCTACCCCCCTCCCTCTCCCCGCCCTCACATCCTCCCCCACTGTGTGTTCATTCATTCATTTTTTATTCATTTTTTTATGGGACCAAGAAACTCCTCTCCCACCTATGTCTGACAGGGCCATCCTCCCCTACATATACCTCTGGAGTCTTGGGTCCCTCCCTATGTGTTCCCAGGCTGGTGGTTTAGACCCTGGAGGGCTCTGGTTGTTTGGTATTGTTGCTTTCCACCTGGAATCAATAACCCTTTCTGCTCCTTCAGTCCTCTCACTAAGTTCTCCATTGGAAAACCCCTGATCATATCAGTGGTTAATTGTGAACATTGTCCTCTGAGTGTTTTAGTCTTTGGCTGACCTCTAAGGAAACAGCTATATCATGTTCCTCACATTATGCACTTCCAGCCATCCACAACAGTGTTTAGATTAGGTGGCTGTACATGGGGTGAATACCCAGGTGGAAAGGTCTCCTGATGGCCCCTCCTTCAGTTTCTGTTCCATGTTTTGTTTCCCTATTTGCTCCCTTGAGCATTTTTATTTCTTGTTCTAAGTAGAACTGAGGCATCCCCTCTTGGTCTTCCTTCTTCATGAGCTTCATGTGGTCTGTGGGTTGAGTCTTCGCTAATCCAAGCTTTTGGGCTAACATCCGTGGAGATATGTATGTGTAACTATCTTCTTTTGGGGTTTTTGGAAGATTACTTTGCTTTTTCTAGGTTGTAGTTTCCCTCCTTGTGTTGGAGTTTTCCACCAATTATTCTTTGAAGTGCTGGATTTGTGTTGAGATACTGTGTAAATTTGGATTTGTCATGGAATATTTTGGTTTCTCCATCAATAATGATTGAGAGTTTTGCTGGGTATAGTAGTCTGGGCTGGCATTTGTGTTCTCTTAGGGTCTGTATGATATCGGTCCAGGATCTTCTGGCTTTTATGGTCTCTGGTGAGAAGTCTGGTGTAATTCTTATAGGTCTGCCTTTATATGTTACTTTGCCTTTTTCCCTTACTGCTTTTAGTATTTTTTCTTTGTTTTGTACATTTGATGTTTTGACTATTATATGGCGGGAAGTATTTCTTTTCTGGTCTAAACTATTTGGAGTTCTGTAAGCTTCTTGGATATTTATGGACATCTCTTTCTTTAGGTTAGGGAAGTTTTCCTCTATAATTTTGTTGAGGATATTTACTGGTCCTTTTAGTTGGGAGTCTTCCCCCTCATCTATATCTATTATCCTTAGGTTTGGCCTTCTCATTGTGTCTTAGATTTCTTGTATATTTTGGGTTAGTAGCTTTTTGTATTTTGCATTTTCTTTGACAGCTGTGTCAATGTTTTCCATGGTATCTTCTGCACATGAGATTCTCTCTTCCATCTCTTGTATTCTGTTGGTGATACTTGTGTCTATGACTCCTGATCTTTTTTTTAGGTTTTCTATCTCCAGGGTATTGTCCCTTTGTGATTTCTTTATTGTTTCTACTTCCATTTTTAGATCCTGCATGGTTCTGTTTAATTCCTTTTCCCGTTTGGTTGCATTTTCTTGAAATTCCTTAAGGGATTTTTGTGTTTCCTCTTTAAGGGTTTCTATCTGTCTACCAGTGCTCTCCTTAAGTTCTTTGAGAGTGTTATTTATGTCTTTTTTAAAGCCCTCTATCATCATCATGAGAAGTGATTTTAATTCTGATTCCTGCTTTTCTGGTGTGATGGGGTGTTCAGGGCTTGCTCTGATGGGGGAGCTGGGTTCTGATGATGCCATGTAACTTTGGTTTCTGTTGTTCAAGTTCTTGCTCTTGCCTTTTGCCATCTGGTTAACTCTAGTGCTGCCTGTACTTGCTGTCTCTGACTGAAGCCTGTCTTTCTAGTTATCTAGCTTGTGTCTGATCTCCTAGGGGTCCAGATGTCTCTGTGATCTTTTCCAGCTGCACTGATTACAGTGGTACCTCTAGGATGCCTCAGGATATGGTGCCTCCAAGGTAGTAGTCCAGCTAGGTGTCTGCTGTTCTGGGTGCAGTGTCTCCTCTAAAATATCTCAGGATATGTTGTCTGAAGCTCTGAGTTCATTTGTTCCTCTGTGGATCTGGATTGAGTGGACCTTCCAGTATGTCTCAGGTGGAATCCGGGGTCCACACAACAGCAGACCTGGCAGAGGTGTGATCTAGGCCTCACATCTGAGAACTAGTTTCTAAGACACTGTCCAAGTTAGAGCGCCTGGGATCCCTGCTTCCTCTGGGTTCTTGGAGGTTGGGGACAGAGCTGCCACCCAAGATCTGCTCAGTGCTCTGGCCCAGACCTGAAGGAACCAGTGTTCTGGGCCGGGAGTAACTTCCTGGGTCCTTTTGGTTCCCAGTTACTCCCTGTTTAGGGCGGGCCCTGCTGTCTGCTTACCTAGGATACTGCCTGAGTTCGAGTGCCTGGGATCCCTGCTTCCTCTGGGTTCTTGGATGTTGGGGGCAGAGCTGCCACCCAAGATCTGCTCAGTGTTCTGGCCCAGACCTGAAGGAACCAGTGTTCCGGGCCGGGAGTGACTTCCTGGGTCCTTTTGGTTCCCAGTTACTCCCTGTTTAGGGCGGGCCCTGCTGTCTGCTTACCTAAGATACTGCCTGAGTTCCAGCACCTGGGATCCCTGCTTCCTCTGGGTTCTTGGATGTTGGGGGCAGAGCTGTCACCCAAGATCTGCTCAGTGCTCTGGCCCAGACAGGAAGGAACCCCTTATCTGCTCTCCCATGCAGTTCTCTCTCTTCCATCTGCCTCCTACGATTGCTTTACTCCCCCTTCTGAGTGAGATTCAACCGTGCTCATTTGGGCCTTTCTTCGTGTATAGATTCTTTGGGTCTATAGAATGTAGTGTGAGTTTCCTGTATTTTATTATTCACTTGTAAGTGAGTACATACATGCATGTGCTTTTAGGTCTGGTTTACCTCACTTGGGATGATAGTTTCTAGCTGTATCCATATGCCTGCAAAATTCATGATGTCCTTGTATTTAATAGCTAAATAATGTTTCATTTTGTAAATAAAGCACATTTTTATATCCATCTTTTGATTGAGAGACATCTCGATTCTTCCAGTTTCAAGCTGTTACAAATAAAATGGCTATGTATTTTGTGAAGTCGCTACTCTAGGTCTCCTGCCCTCACAGAATCCCTCCCTCCAATATCCTCTGTTTCTCTTTTGAGAAGTTGTGGGCCCCTGGGTGGTCTCCACACCATGGTACATCAAGTCTCTGCTGGGTTAAGTTCATCCTTTCCATTGAAGCCAGACATGGCAGCCCAGTTCAAGGAGCAGATTCCACAGATAGACAGCAGGTTTAGGGACAGCCCCTGCTACAGTTTTTGGAGGACCCTCATGAAGACTGAGCTACACATCTGCTACATATGTTCCAGTTGCCTTAGTCCAGCCTGTGTGTGTTATTTTGTTTGTGTGGATCAGGCTCTGATTGTTCCCTAGGGTCCGGGTGAGTTGAGACTGTTGGTCTTCCTGTGGAGGAGTTCCTGTCCTCTTCAGGGCCTTCAATCCTTCCCCCAACTCTTCCATAACAGTCCCCCAGGACCATTCAATGTTTTACTATGGTTCTCTGCATCTGTTTCAAGTCAGCTGCTGGGTGGAGCCGGTCAATGGACAATTATGCAAGGCTCCTATGTGGGAGCATCACAGAGTATCTCTAATAATGTCATGGATTGTGCTTGTCCATAAGGTGGGTCTCCAGCTGGGCAAGTTTTCATTAACAATTCCCTCAGTCTCTGCTCCAGCTTTACCCCTGCATTTCTTTTAGTCAGGACATATTTTGTTCTGTGTCTACTGTGTTGTGGTTGAAACTGATCCTTCAGTTTTCTTCTCATGCTCCCATACAGTCCCCATTTGTTCTCAGTCCCTAATCACATAAGATACTGTATAGACATTTGCTATTCACTGCTAAGCTATTTTGAAAGGCTGGTAGTTTTATATTTTTAACTTTATATATTTTGTTTTAGTTTTCAAGACTAAATTTCTCTGTGAAGCCCTTCCTGTGCTGATAGTAGATACAGAAACCACAGAACTCACCTGACATGTTTTTGTAAAATAAGCACATGCTTCTGTGCAGCTCTTCATCCACATCTTTTAAATTTTAGCCAAATATATAGGTTATATTCTATTTCTATGGATGGCATATGTTCATGATATCAATACTGCCTGAGGCTTCAGACTCATTGGATTCCAGGTCATTCTGCCTAACTCTTGTGTTTGTTCTGAAATTTTTGAATAAATAAGAGTTTTGTGCCTGTGTGGATGAATATGAATATCATGTGTGCCTCATCTTTACTGTTGTCAGAAGATGGCCTCAGTACTCTTGATCTTGAAGTAATGGGTTGTGGAGGACCAATGTGCCCCACATTGGGGGTCAAAATGTTGTGGCCCTCTCGGCCCCATACTGGGAGTCAGAATGTCCCAGACTCCTCTGCTGCTACGGTCCGTGGTCAGGGTCTAGCAAGAGAGAGAGAGAGAGTGGCAGGAAGAAGGGGAAGAGATGCAGAGAATAGAGACAAGCCAGAGGGTCTGTAGTCAAGTCTCGTTTACTGTCTCCCATAGACTATATTCACCTCCTATTGACTCTATTACAAGGAAATCCTGGGTATTTATAAGTACAAGCAGGAGCACACAGGTGAAGACATTTTACCACGTGCACATGCACCATGCAGCTGGGGTCACTAAACAGCAAAACAAGGTATGTGGGATAAACAAGATATTTATGAGTGTGTGCTTCAGCTGTTATAGGCTGTTGAAAACCAAGTCTTATGTCAGGGTATATGGCTCGAGATGGCTGCAAAGCTGATAGCCGTTTTCTAGCCACTTTCTGCTTCAAGTTGGCTCCCAACAATGGGTAGTTGTTGATCCCCATGTAAATACTAGAAATTGACTAGCATTCTGTGGAGACCAGCAGGAGCTTTCCACTCCTGAGCTATCTTTCCTGCTCTATGTTCCTTATTTCTGATCAACATATATATTACTAATATTTTTATTTGTCCCTTTTTAATTGTTTAAACATGCATTCCCTTCTAGTAAAATTTATTAATGTTATGTTTAAACTGGTTCACTTCATGTTTTTGCAAGGTGAACACAGATCTGCAGTGAACGTATAATTCTTTGTAGGAACTTCAGTAAAGAACCGTGAGTTCTCTCTATCATTTTTGTTTCCTTGATTGACTTTTACAAGGGAGTGAGGGTCTTAATATGTAACTTTTGCTGTCCTGCAACACATCACAGAGACCACGCCAGCATCCAGCTCAATGACATACACCTGTCTGTTCCTCTGTGATTAAAACATGAGCAAATACACGCAGCTTGCCCATCATTTTTGTAGTTAGTAATTGTTCATACAGCCTTTCAGATGTGTTCTCAGTACAGTTGATCTGTTTCCCCCTGTATATCCCTCTCAATTGCCATTTGTGTTGCAAGGCTACATCCTATTTAAAGGGATCAGAAGCAACACAGGTGAAACTTATAATTCAATTTTCTTCTAAAATGACAGAATGATTAGATTACAACTTCTGTTTTAGGAAATAAGTGAAGGAAAGCACCAGAATTACATTATTACATTGTCTAGAAAGTATCCATTTATTTACAGTGATGTCATGATCATGCTTTCTGGTGTACACATGTATGGGATATTTTAGGATGCAGTGACTTATGATGATGTGCATGTGAACTTCACTGCAGAAGAGTGGAATTTGCTGGATCCTTCCCAGAAGAATCTCTACAAAGATGTGATGCTGGAGACCTACCGGAACCTTACTGCTATAGGTAAGACTGAGAATTTTGTTTTGCTTTTCAAAATAATGGAACAAGTGATTCTTGGTTATTGATGATCCTCTGTTATTTCAATTGAGAACAAAAAAATTTGAGCTGAATAAATCAGGTTCAGTGCTGTCAAAATTCACAGTAACTTGAGTTTTACCTAATTTCCAATACTATATCATTCATTTTCTGGTACTGTGTTTTAGGTTACAGTTGGGAAGATCATCATATTGAAGAACAAGGTCAAAGTTCTAGAAGATGTGAAAGGTAGTTTTCATGTGCAAGCTGATACAAATATGCATGTGAGGAAATTTTAATGTGTTCTGGAAGCTCTAAAGAAAAGCAAGTGTGTAAAAAAAATCAGTCCTTCAAGTATAGCTATGATTATAATATTCTCACAAAGCCATGTGCCTCAATGTCACTTATCTGATTTATGTTTTAAGGCATTCCTCTAAGGAAGAAGACATGGAAACAATGCCTTAAGAGATACCTTTAATTGATTTGTAGCTCCATTAGAGCTTTGCTGTGCAACTACCAATCTGAATAGTCTCATAATATTTAGATGTTGCACATTGAATAGTGATAAATATATATCCAAAGCCATCCAATAAGCAAATAGTTCATGGTAAATTTGGTGATACTCATATTCCTGTAGTGACATTTCTAAGTTTATTGAGTGGTCAGTTAGTGAGAGTGAAGAAAGTCGTGGAGAAACCTTAATTCATATACCACATGTCTAGAAGAACAAAATGTCAAATGGTGTGAATTCAATATGGAAACCTTTCACTTGTTCTTCTTTTAATGGGTATATCAATTGTCAGAATGGATAAAACCTTGTGAGCATAGGGATGTTGAAAGAAGCAACGCACCTCTTTCCACTCTAAAAAATGAGAAGATATGTAGTATTCTGCCTCTGGTAGACTTTCTGAATAGGATAGACATTTGCAATTAATTGGTTTTCTGACATTACTGGGGACATCACTAAGTCACATTGCAGAAAATCTCTATGGGTACTAGAAGTTTGGAAATTCTTCTGTTTGTCCTGGCTCACAGTGCTGCTGTGGTGTGATTCACACTACAGGAAAAACTAAGAAATCAGTCAGTGTTTTAATACCCTGATATCTTCAGACATATGAAATACATCATATAGAAATATAGAAACCATGAACATCAAAGTGATAAAACCTCACGATCTGAGTGTTCTTTATTATTAGATCAACTGCAAAATTTATTCATATTGGTAAAATGATTGATCAGGCTAATGAATGTGGTAAAGCTTTCACATGTGCCCATTATTGTTGCAGGCATGAAAGAAGTCATACTGGAGAGAAACCATATGAATGTAATCAATGTGGTAAAGCCTTTTCATGTCACAGTCATCTCCAAAGACATAAAAGGACACATACTGGAGAGAAACCTTATGAATGTAATCAATGTGGTAAAGCCTTTTCACGCCACAATACTCTCCAATATCATAAAAGAACACACACTGGAGAGAAACCTTATGAATGTAATCAATGTGGTAAAGCCTTTTCAGGTCACAGTACTCTCCAATGTCATAAAAGAACACACACTGGAGAGAAACCTTATGAATGTAATCAATGTGGTAAAGCCTTTTCATGTCACAGTAGTCTCCAATATCATAAAAGAACACACACTGGAGAGAAACCTTATGAATGTACTCAATGTGGTAAAGCCTTTTCATGTCACAGTACTCTCCAATATCATAAAAGAACACACACTGGAGAGAAACCTTATGAATGTAATCAATGTGGTAAAGCCTTTTCATGTCACAGTACTCTCCAAAGACATAAAAGAACACACACTGGAGAGAAACCTTATGAATGTAATCAATGTGGTAAAGCCTTTTCATGTCTCAGTCATCTCCAAAGACATAAAAGAACACACACTGGAGAGAAACCTTATGAATGTACTCAATGTGGTAAAGCCTTTTCATCTCACAGTAGTCTCCAATGTCATAAGATAACACATACTGGAGAGAAACCTTATGAATGTAATCAATGTGGTAAAGCCTTTTCAGGTCACAGTAGTCTCCGATATCATATGACAACACACACTGGAGAGAAACCTTATGAATGTAGTCAATGTGGTAAAGCCTTTTCGTCTCACAGTAGTCTCCAATGTCATAAGAGAACACATACTGGAGAGAAACCTTATGAATGTAATCAATGTAGTAAAGCCTTTTCACAACAAGGTCATCTCCAATATCATAAAAGAACCCATACCAGAGAGAAACCTTATGAATGTAATCAATGTGGTAAAGCCTTTTCATGTCACAGTACTCTCCAATATCATAAAAGAACACACACTGGAGAGAAACCTTATGAATGTAGTCAATGTGGTAAAGCCTTTTCATCTCACAGTAGTCTCCAATGTCATAAAAGAACACATACTGGAGAGAAACCTTATGAATGTAATCAATGTGGTAAAGGCTTTACACAACAAGGTCATCTCCAATATCATAAAAGAACCCATACCAGAGAGAAACCTTAGTTATGTAATCAATGTGGAAAAAACCATTTATAAGTGAAACGTCTCCAGAGACATAAATGATCACATACTGGAGAGAAACTGTATGAGTGTAATTAATATGGTAAAAGCCTTTTTCACAAAGTTTTTGTTTTCAAAACCATAAAAGGACGCATATTGGAAAAAAAACCTATGAATGTAATCATTGTGGTAAAATCCTTTCCATAAAGATTTCCCTCCCAAAACATAAAAGAACCCATATTGGACAGAACTATGAACGTAATCATTGTGGTCAAAGCCTTTGTATGTTCCATTAGTCTGGAAAACATAAAAGATCCCATATTGAAAGAAACCTCATGAATGTAACCAATGTGGTAAAGACTTTTCACAACTTTACTGTAGAGGACTGCTCTGCCAAATGTTGGAACCCGCACTGTCACAAGCTTGGGGCCCAAATTGTTAGAGCCTGCACTGGACTAGTTAACATTAAATTGTAAATTTCAATATAGGACAAGTTAACATGGAATTGTAAATTTCAATACAGGACTACTTAACATTAAAATGATGTTAACATTAAATGGCAATCTGTCCATAGGCTGATCAAATCGCAATTTTTACTTTTTCACATAGGGGTTATATACGCAAAAGTGCAGGATGTGGGGAAGGGGATGACACAGGAGTGAAGGTGTTCATGGGGAGTACAGATATCTTCCAGAACAGAGTGTCAGCTGGGTGAAGGTTCAGGGGACAGGACACTATGACTCTGCCTATGATTCACTTGTCCTAATCTAACTTGGTACTATCTACCAAGGCTGCCCAAGGTCTATGACTATTCAGGCTGGCAAATTCTCACCAAAGCTGCTTGTTTACAATAGCTGTTTCAGTGTTTTTTGTTTTTTTGTTTTTTTTTCACAGAAACCCACGACTTTGTGTTAGCAGGCTGAATTAGGCCTGTGGTTGATCTTAGGTCTTCAGTGTATAAGCAAAGTTGCCCCTTACAAACATGGAATTAGAAATTGCAATCTAGGACTTGTCAACATAGAATTGTAAATTGCAACATAGGATTCATTAACTTGGAATTGGAAATTGCAATCTAGGACTAGTTAACATTAAATTGTAAATTTTAGTATTGCACTAGTTAATATTAAATTGTAAATTTCAATTTAGGAGTAGTTAACATTAAAATGTAAATTGCAATCTAAGACTAATTAACATTAAATTTTAAATTTAAATATAGGACTACTTAATATGGAATTGGAAATTGCAATTTACAACTAGTTAATATTATTGCAACATAGGGTTAATCAGCTTGGAATTGGAAATTTCAATCTAGGATTAGTTAACATGAAATTATAAATTTTAATACAGGACTAGTTAACATGGAATTGAAAATTGCAATATAGAACTACTTAACATTAAATCATAAATTTCAATCTAGGACTAGTTAACATTAAATTGAAATTTTCATTATAGTACTAGTTAACATTAAATTGAAAATTGTAATCTAAAACTAGTTAACATGAGATTGTAAATTTCAATATAAAAGTAGTTAACATGGAATTGGAAATTGCAATTTAGGACTAGTTAACATTATTGCAACATAGGATTAATCAACTTGGAATTGGAAATTTCAATCTAGGACTAGTTAACGTTAAAATGAATATTGCAATCTGGGACTAGTTAACATGGCATCATAAATTTCAATCTAGGACTAGTTAACATTAAAATGAAAATTGCAATCTAGGACTAGTTAACATAGAATTGGAAATTGCAATCTAGAACTAATTATCAAGGAATTGGATATTGCAATCTAGGAAGTTAACATTAAATTGGAAATTGCAATCTAGAACTAGTTAACCTGGAATTGTAAATTTCAATATAGGACTAGTTAACATGGAATTCGAAATTGCAATCTAGGATTAATTATCCTAGAATTGTAAATTTTAATATAGGGCTAGTTAACATTAAAATGAAAATTGCAATCTAGGACTCATCAACATAAAATTGTAAATTGCAACATAGGATTAATCAACTTGGAATTGGAAAGTGCAATCTAAAACCAGGTTAACATTAAATTGTGAATTTCAATCTAGGACTAGTTAACATTAAATTGAAAGTTTCATTATAGAGTCCTATAATGAAATTAAACTAGTTAACATTAAATTGAAATTTGCAATCTAAAACTAGTTAACATAGAATTGTAAATTTCAGTATAAAACTAGATAACATGGAATTGGAAATTGCAATCTAGGACTAATTATCATGGAATTGTAAGTTTCAGTATAGGACTAGGCAACATTAAATTGAAATTTTCAATATAGGACTAGTTAACATTCAATTGTAATTTGCAATATAGAACCACTACAACAGTAGAGTCTTCCTCTCACATTGGATCATTTCTCTTGGGCAAAGGAGAAAGCTTTCTTCTTCCTGGAATAGATACATATTCTGCTTATGATTTTGACTTTCATGCACACATTGCTTCTGCCAAATCCAGGATCCATGGACATACTGAGTGCCTCATTCACCACAATCGCATTCCACACAGTATTGCTTCTGACCAAGGAACTCATTTCACAGCAGAGAAGTGAGACAGTGGACCAATGATCATAAATGGTTAAGTGGACCATAAATTGTAATGGTATTAATTACCATATTCCTTGTTACCCTGAAGGTGCTGAACTGATAGAAAAATAGAATGACCTTTAGAAGGAGCTTTACACAGCCAATTATGGGACAGCCACCTGGAGAGCTGGGCAGGGTCCTAGGCTATATGTATTTTGAATCAGCTTCCAGTATTTGGTACAGTTTCTCTCACAACCAAGATCCATGGTTTCAGGAATCAAGGTTGTTGGAAACCTGTGTGAAGGTCACAGTCCCCCAAATCTGAGTGGAACTCAGCTCAAAATGTAGGGCTCCCTTTATCAGAAGGGCTCCCATTTCTCTGCCTCAATTTTTCTATACAATGTCCCTGAACACAGTTGGCTGTCGTTATCAAAAGAATGTCCATGTGTGGAGCTACTTAAACTCAGCACACAAGTCCCATTCTGGCTTCCCTGCTCACATGATAATTATGTATACTATTATGACCAAGTAATCCTTTCCACCTGTACCCATAAAAGCCCTCATATACCTTATTTCTGGAACAATAAAGTAGAATTGACTCACTGTGCTGGTCTCTGGAGTTAATTTTATAATACTCACAGCCATCTCAAGCCAGATTGCCACAGCTGCTCCCTTTGTCCTCACTGTTTGGTAGCTAACAACCACCCAAGAATAAAGAAGACACACACCAAAGCTACCACCCTTAGTGGCCCAGTAGAAAAAATTGCTTCATATTCCTCTGATCTTAAGTTCTGTTGGCCTGCAAGTATTAGTTATAGAAAGGTGAGCTCTCCTTCTAGGAACTACAACAAACCTTTGGTTTTCCCAGTGGCCAATCTGAACATCTAAGGCCCTTAACCCAACAAGATAAGAAAGCAATAACAGTGTTAGAAAGTCTGATTAATCATCATGGGGAAGTAAAATTGCTTCTCCACATGGAGTTACAAAGGCTTATGTCTAGACTGCAGAATCTCTTGTGGTGGTTCTCAACCTTCCTAAAGTTGGGGCCCTTGAATACAGTTCCTCATATTATGGAAACATCCAAAGCATAAAATGAATTCTATTGCTGCTTCCTAATTGTAATTTTGCAACTGTGATGAATTGTAATATGAATATTTGATTTGCAGTTGGTCTCAGGCGATACTTGAGAAAAGGTTCTTAGATTCCCATAGGGGTTGTGACCCACAGGTTGAGAACTAGTGTTTTATGGTATCTCTTGATGATTAAAAGCAATTAAATGTCTTGTAATTTAAACCAATGGAAGCCTACAACAGCCTTCTCCAGACAGGATTACAAAGGGCACAGACCCATCAGAAATGAAGGTATGAATGACTCATCCAGAAAAATTTCCAGATCTGCTGAGGTTATTACCACAGTTGGGGAAAATACTGCATGGGTAGTAGGAGAATGTCATTATAAATATAAACAAAGGCCACATGACTAATTGCAGAAATGAGGATTATAAGTGATGTGAGTATTCCTGACATATTTTGTTAATGTTGTATTTCTACAGACAGTTGTGATTTCTTTTTTCAATTTTAGAAATTCATTAAGAGAATAAGTTGCTACACTGAAAAATGTTCCCACGAGCATTATAACATTTTTATGTGTTTGTGCTTGTACAAGGGGTAGTTCAATCATTTTAGGGATAATTATAACCTGGTACAATACATAATGCTTTTCATTTTTGCTGAAATAGTAACAGTTAGGCATTATTATGACATTGTGACTTAGTGACTTAGTGTCCATGCTTATAACCCCAGGACCCAGGAGTTGGAGCAGAAAGAAAAAACATTTAAGTGTATTTTAAGGCAGAACACAATGAGTTTAAGATCAGCCTGGATCACAGTTTATCAGTAATTGCATGGAGTGAGAACAGCACATAGGCCTTTCTCAGCATCAAATGGTAACACCTGTTAGACGACTTCTCTATGGTCCTCTTTTCTTCTTCCTCTTCCTCCTCCTCCTTCTTGTCCTCCTCCTCCCCCCTCCTCTTCCTCCTCCTCCTTCTTCTTCGGCCTAGACTCACATTAATATTGTATAATGATTGTAGTTTTAAATATTCTAAACTTTGTGATTTTAGCATAAAATTTCTATACTTCTCCTGATATAAACCAAATTGATCCTTCTCTGTAAACTTCAACTTACAAAAAAGAGAGAACATCTCATGCCAGTTTCAGTGCAAATTAGATAAATAAAGAATACAGTGAAGTTCCTCATGTTGTAGGAACTTTTATTTGTGTGTGTCTCTGTGTTTCTGTGTTGTGTGGGTGTTTGTTTATTCTCTGTGTGTGTGTGTGCATGTTGAGCTGTGTCTGTGTGTCAGTGTGTGTGTGTTTATGTGTGTGTGTGTGTATGTCTGTCTGAGTGTTATGTGCATTTGTGTGTGTGTGTTTCTGTGTGTCTGTGTGTGTGCCAGGGTGGTTGTGTGGGTATGTTTGTTTATGTGTGTGTCTGTCTGTCTAAGTGGGGTTTGTGTGCTTGTGTGTGTGCACTTGATGACACCTGTGCTGGAGATTTTTATAGTCTTTGTATACATGATATGATAAATCCAGGTATGTTAAAGGAATAGATATATCAAAGTCACAGAGGGTGATATGTACGACAGGTTCTCTCATTCCCAAGCTTTCTCAATGGATCTGCATGTAATCCATAACTCACACAGAATATTAGTTCCAATCAGCATCTTAGGTGTTTTTCAAACATCCATTTTATGTAATTCCAATCCTCTGGTTTGCACGGCCACCACAAATACCTGAGCTACCTTCCTTATCTCATTTGAAGAAATTGTTATATGTCAATGTGTCTTATATTTCTGTATTTAGCCTTTCCCATTCTTCAGGTTTCTCACAAATTCTCCTGTCTTTCCATGAATCCATCACTGGTGATGCTGTGACAAGATGAATATGAGTGGGCTGGCACTGTAGTCACCTTTGAGACATACTTTTTGGTGTTTGTGCAATGGATCCTTCTAAACTTCTAAACTTTGGTGGTTAAACTCACCAAAGGAGTGATATAGAAAGAGCAGCAGTTATGGTGCCTCAGAGAAGAGTCCTTCTAAGGGGACAAAATAAAACAAAAGAGATTACAAAGATTCTTCAAATAAGACAGTCATGGAAGGCAGCACACACGGAAAGATTCTGTTAGGCAAGTCGGTTAACATCCACAATACACAAAAGCCAGACTGTTAGGACCTTCATAATTTCTACTCATGACTTAGTTAAGAATATAATTAGTGTGGGGACTGGCTCCGGATGGGTTCCACAAGAATCTCCAGCTTGGATGAGGACAGGTCTCTGTAGCTGCCTCTGCCCGCAGGTGGTACAGGGTGAAGTGCCTGTAGGGAAGGTCCACTGCTGCCTCTGTCGCAGCCTCCCTCTCTCTGCAGTGGAGAGGGGAGAATCCTGAAGGCATTTCTGGAGAGCTGGCATCTTCTGAAGTGTCACAGCTGTTTGCTAAGCCAGGAGGTGCCAGCCAGCTAGTGGGGAAGAGAACGGATGTCTAGCCCAGTGTTAACAGTTCTCGATGAGCCGGTGAGGTGCCCCGTGAGACACTGCCAGCTAGCTGGCGAAGAGGGGAGGATCCATGACAGAAGCTGTCAGACAACAGGATGATTCTTTTACTCACTTTACTTCTGAATTAGGCTCAATATATACAGGTTGGGGTGGGTTAAGGTTTTGGCAGCAGGTAACCCCTACTGGCTTGGTCTGAGAGCTTGGGGATGCTTCATCTGCATGTGGGGAGAGCCTGAGGCATTATTCCTACATGACCGATGGCCATAGACCTCTCTCTGTGGGAGGGGCTGTGGAGGGCTGAAGCTGAGAGAGCCAGGAGTACAGGAAGAAAGCTGACCACCTTCTGTCCCAGGGGGTATTCTGGGGTTCAAAGCTTATTCAACCAGGAACCCGGCTGTCTCTCATAGCTCAGCGCCCAACAAATTAGGGCAGTATTATGCTTCTTATAGGAAGAAAATAGGCAAGAATCCCACCTAAAAACCGATGTCATGCTTTGTATTGGGTGTTAGAAGACTGATATTTTTGACATTCTTGTAAGGCCAGTAATTTGGTGAAAAAATATCGAGGAATTTTGGATAATCCCATATAAGTTTAGATTCAACCACTGATTCTCTTCTATTACAATCTTGTATAATATATGAAGAATTAAATTTTGAGGAAATACTCCTAGCATCATTTTTAACATGGGTTATGTTTTATAAGGTGAAATGTGCATCTGTTATGAGTTGGACAATATTCCATAGCCCTTCACAAAAGGATATAACTTGAGACAGCTGTTTGCTTCATCAGAACCCTACATGAAGAGCCTGTACCTGCTGCTCCTACATCACATTTAAATCAGGGAGCAGGCATGGTTACTGTAGTGAAGGACACAGTCTATTAGTGAGAAGTTCTCTTTGATAGTGAGATGGTGTTCTATATTTTGTAAATATGGCTTTTAGATTTGGCCTCAGTATTTAATAAGATTGTTCAGTTTTCCTCAGCTGTATGCAGACCCTGCCAAGCTGAAGTAAGCAAAGGGCTTTTCCTTCTTCTGGGATATTGAGATACATCTATATATATGACAAAGAGAATCAAGAGTGGGAATTTATTTTCTTTATTTTGTGTAAGTACACTGTAGCTGTCTTCAGACACCCATATGAGGGTATCAGATCTCATTATGGATGGTTGTGAGCCACCATGTGGTTGCTGGGATTTGAACTCATGACCTCTGGAAGAGCAGTCAGTGCTCTTAACCACTGAGCCATCTCACCAGCCCCGGGAACTTATTTTCTAAATAACATTTCACATGATCAAATAATTTTTGAGGACTCTTGTCCCTTCACTTGCTAAAGAGACACACTGCATTCTGAAAGTGATATACTTTACATATGCTGGCTTAAGATTACACATTTAGCAAAATCAACTTCTGTTGACTTTCTGTTAAGGTCTGTTGAAATTTCTTGTCTAGGTTATCACTTGATCTTCTGAAGAATCTCTGTATCTTCAACCTTTTCTTCATACTATTTTCCCTCTTAGTGAATGTTACTTGATATCCTTGCTTGGACTGAGTGTGACTTCCCATAGAAGCTCTGAGGGAATCATCTCTGTATTTTGACTCTCCTCAATGTAGACTGGACACAGGATAGGATAAAACTTAGATTACAGCCAGTTTGTCATAAAAGTGGATCTGAAGACAGAGGCTTTAATCCCATATGTATTTCCCATAAGTCTCATAATCTAAGTGCCTTCAATACCTAACTTGTTCCTTCAGAATTTCCAAATGCTTTGTATTTTTTTCTTCTCACTTTGGACATTTCATCTTAATCTATATATACCTCCTTCTTTATTAAAACCATTTACATCTTCAGATCATTCTAACATTTTATAAATGTTAATACCATAGGATACAATAGGTTAAACAAATAAATTCACAATCTTTTGTGAAAATATTTCTTTAAGAGTGGGGAATAAGCAATTTATATCCCCTCTTTTTAAGTTCTCAGTGGCTCTACATTTCAAAATTATCATAGCCCACCCTAGGATAACAGTGAAATTATTGGTTTTACTTGCAGAAAACTGACAAATTGTTCCTTATGAGACTGTAGATATCCTGCACTCAGTCATATCAAAAATATTTTACTTAGTATGGCAGGAGACAAACTCACATTACCTAAATAGTTATTCCACTCCCCTATTGTACAAATATTGGCCAGTCATGTGTTCTCTCTCTCTCTCTCTTTCTCTCTCTCTCTCTCTCTCTGTCTCTGTCTCTGTCTCTGTCTCTGTCTCTGTCTCTCTCTCTCTCTCAGAGGGTTAGCAATATTTAAAAACTCCTGCTGTGATTATTTTAATTCAACAGAGCTGAAAATATGAAAATGTTCACTGTTTAATTTAGAAAATAAAACACAAGCCCTGAAGTCGATCTTTCAATCATTTTATATTTATTTGTTTTTAAAGAGGCTTTACTGGATATAAATATTTCTTAAATCATTAGCATGTTTATGTCTGTATAAAAATTCAAATATGTATCTATCATATTTAAAAGAACAGATATGTTGTTCTAATGTGAGTGAGGACAATGTCCATTATGAATAGCATCTACTAGTCTAGGAGCAGTCAACTCTTTAAAAATAATTTAGAACCTTAAGGGATAGAGACCATGTTGTGTACTAGAATTGGGATAAGGTTCAATGAGATGCCATTGTGACCAGAAATATATGATTACATATATCATATTGTTAAAAATAGACAATAATATTTGAATATATATGTTCATGTTACCTGTTTTAAAGAAAGATTGAGACTTGTATTATTATTTTATATTACTTTTACCTGAGAGGGTATATGGATTAAATATGTTTTTGTCTTTTCATATTAGTTTCTAAGTTTAATTTATTATGAATGAAATAAACTTACACAACATATCCAATTTACTTTGCTTGTAATCCATTTGCTATTTTGTACATGATATGAATCACAAACCATGATCTCATGTGCATAGTCTATACATATGAAATAAAAGGGCAGAGTTTAATAAGCCATGAATTTGTGTTTATTGCTTGTCTGGGATTCCTTTCTCAGAATTTTCATTGTCAAGTGAAAGCTTCACATTGAAATCTTTAGTAAGCATATTTTCTTGTTGGGAAGAAAGTAAACCAGACATGTCTAGAGCAGAAAAGTACTGAAGCACATTTTATCTCAGAGGAAAATTAACTGCAACAATAGCTGACAGTGAGACCCAGCATAGGGTAGCATAAATGTTCTTTGCTGGCAGCAGGCTGTGTGGCTCTTGGTAACTTATCCTTTGATTATCTGTGGGGTTCTGTGAATATCAAAGCCTGCTTCCTTTGTTAGTATGCTAGTTTTGGAGGCATATGGCGGGAAAAACTTTTGGTTCTTTTGAGAAGCCTTTCTTTAAGTAAGAGAGAAGCTATCAGAATAAGAATAAAACAAACCATTAAGATATAAAATGAATATCTTGTAGGCCTGATATTTCTTCTTTGTGTAATATGGATAATATTGACACAGTGGGACCATCAAGAATAATGGTGGACACTTTAACCTTAACCCTGAGTCTAACCCTATCCTAACCCTCACCTCTTAATTTCCTAACCTCCTAAACCTCATTCTAAAAACCCTTATCCTAATCCTAACCATAAATGTCTAATCCCCTAACCCTAACTCAAACCCTGCTTGCTGTGGGGCATATTTCTTAATTACAACTGTTGAAGTGAGAAACCCTTTATCATTCTTGATCTTTTGTGATGTTCAGATCCACCTTTAATCTGGGCCATAGATTCTTTTGACAACGTACATATATAAAGGACATTGAACAAGGTGGTGTTTTTTGTCTTTTGTACTTGCCTTACTTTTTTTTTTTTTTTTTTTTTTACAAAAGTGATTTGTTTGTTTATTTGTGTTTTAAAAATGGTATTAGTAAGTACTTATCTCTTCAGAATTCTGGTATACACTGAAGATCAGCTGTAATATCCTGCAACATGAAGTCAACCAGCCCTTGTTTTTTAAATTTCCCTTGCCCAACAGCCTTTACTGGGACATTCTATTAAATAACCTTAATATACAAAGATTTATTCTCTCTATGATTTGAGCTATGTTTATCTACAAAACCTGTACTAATACAACTGTTGTTTTTCTCTACTTTTTCACTAATGAAAATGTGCTGACTAACAGTAGTGCTCAACTGTGTTTCCCTTATGATTCTGGATTTTCTCCAGGGTTGATTGATACCTGTCATCTGGTGAAATGGAACTGTAGTTTCCCTGAGCCCAGCATGAAGCTTGTTTTCTAAAACCCCTCTTTAGTGTTAATGATGTTAGCATTCTGTCTAAAACTCTACCTCACTGTTACCTGTTGACAGCCAGGTATGCTCCTCCCCATAGTTACCTTTCTTTAAAGAGAGATGGAATATGTTCTATGGGGGTGTGGGGAGGTGTGGGGGAAGGGGATGTCTCAGCAGGTGCATGGCTCCTGCTGAGGTATTTCTTCCCCTGGAGGGACCATGCCTCATGCTGAGACAGCTCTTCTCCATGAGGAACCTACTACAAGACTGTATAGTATAGAATATAGTTTATTCAAGACATGGGGAAGATAGTTAAGAGGGTAGTAGCGCCAAAGAAAGGCAGAAACAGGCAGAGTAGAGAAGTAGAAGGTGGGCATGAGCATGTGGGGGGGGAGGGTGTGGGAAGTGGCTCCGCTCTCACCATTACAAGGTGGCGCTTGGCATAGGCATTGCTTGAGAGAAAATACAGGTCTGGCCCTGGTATGAAAGCACACTTTAACCTTGAGGAATGGTAAGACTCCCTGGCCTATCAAGGATCCCAAGCCAACCTGCCAATCAGACAAGGAGGCGGGTTCTGCACGGTGGCTGTGCAGGCTTGAATTGTCATCTGAGCCCTGCTCTGAGGTCTGCTGTGGGTGCTGTGTGGAGACCTCAGGGAAACTCCGAAATTGAGTCATGGTGAGTACAGGGCCACTGCCCACAATGGGTAGGGGCAGGCGGCTGAGCAATGGGAGCTGGGGTGCTGGGTCCTCTCTGGGGCTGCATGGGAAGCATCAGCCAGATGTGACCACCTGTGAGGTCCCTGGTGATGCTCCTCACCTGTTAGATCAGGAGGTGACCTCTGAGTAACTTCACTATCTTAGCTGATTCTGAATCTGCCCAAAACATTTGGAATTCCTACTTGTCCTAGTTGTTTAGTGCCAGAAAACTTTTAGACTCAACCTTTTTTATTATTGACTGATGTATCCATTTTGTCCTATTTATCTTTAATCTCTGAGACCCTCTCTTCCTTTCCTGTTCCTTGGGTGAACCTTGTCTCTGTAGTTGTCAGTGCACAGGTAATTTCAATGCTCTGCTCTCAGGGACTTAGCAACTGCTTAAGTCATTCCCTGCCTCCATCACCTGCTGCTGTTGTCAGGTGTGCTTTATATACATGGACCACGAGCTACAGCAGCTCTCTCTGCGTCTTCCCTGTCTCTGTTCTCTGCACATGCCCCTCTCTATTCTCTTTCTCTACTCTTAGGGCTCTCTCTCTGCTCCCTGTCTGTGTGCCTGTCTACAGGTCCTCTTCTGTGCCTCTATCCCTTCCCCAGATTCTCACTCATCTCCCTACCCCCAAACAATCTCTTTTGTACCTTATCTGTTGCATGTTTAAATTCCTCAGGACCTCCTGTGATAGGATAGGTTGGCTCTTTTGGTGACTTATTTTTTCTGGCTGTTATTTATTATATTCCTATGCTGGTGGGTTGTCATGTGGGTTTGAGGTAATTAATGATCTAAGCAACTGTCTCTGGGTTTGTCTTATTTGGGTGGGAGTTTTGTTCCTGAGTTACTGTTTAATATATGGATTTCCAGAGAGCCTTGCCTGAGTGTTGCCTCTTTTACTGACCTGTTTGTTTGTTATGTTCAGGAGGGAATGCTTGCTAATGTTGAAAGCTGGGAGAAGAGGTGGGCAGGAAGAGATGATCTTAGTAATCTACAAGGAGACTGTCATTAGCGGGGTTAGGCTGCTTCTGGTGTTTAGTACAGTACTAGAGACAACTGTGAAAATTGCATTTGGAATAACAAATATTGTGGTAGATCTATAGAAAGTTTGCCTCGTGTCCTTTCAGGCATGGCATGTGGGTGAACAGGAACTATCTGCCCAAGTTGGGGCTATGATACAGGGATGAGGCAGGAAAGGAAGGGCAAGTGGGGCTTGTCTGCAGTATCTTTAGGAGGCATGCACAGGGGAAGAGGTAATTTCCCTTAGTATTATTTTCCAATGGTGACGACAACTGGTATCCTGTGACAGTTGTAAGGGCAACTGATATTAGGGTTTGCAGTAACAGATAGTGATGTAGGCCTTTGGATAAAGTACCTGTTCTACTGTCAGGCGTGGCTTGCAGGTAAACAGTAGTATCTTTTGATAATAAGGGGCTTAGTCAAAAAGATGTTTATGAAGTCCAACCAACTCTGTTTTTGAGATTGCACAAAGTCCACTTGAGAAAACATCTTATGACTAAACCCACTTATCAACAGCCAGTCAAGGTACAACAGCAGGGTTTAGCTACATATAGATAACTAATAAATGTTAAAGAGGAAAAGAAAGGTTAGTATACCAATCATAGTTGTCAGATGGTTTTGCCCCTTTGTTTGATTCTTGCAAATTATGCCAGACATGCTGTTTTGAAATAATTAAGTTGCTGACCTGTATGTTAATGCCCCAATCTTGCTGTAGCTGCAATAAATACTCAGCACCCCTAGACTTTGTCTCTCAGTTTGGACCTGATGTGAGATTGACTGGTGAGAATCCTTGTGACTCAGCTCATAGTACAGACCTTTTGCAATAGGTTCTTGGTGGTCTCTCGTGTTCCAGTGACTTGGGCACAAGGTCTTGGTGCATAGACCGGAACCCCAAAACCCTCAAGAATCCCAACTGAAGGGTTGAAAGGCTTCCTGTTAAGGTGTGTCATTGTTGTTCTTTGTGTAAGTGGCTTGTCTGTCATATTTGTGTCTGTGTACCTTGGTTTTTGAATTTTTCTTGGGTATTTGCAGAGGGAGATGACTAAAGTGAATGTGGAAGCACAGTATAGTGGATGCACTGAAGAGTTGAAGCCACAAAGGGCTTGGAAGATGTTTCAGAGCCTGGTGTAGGGGATGGTGTGCCCATGGTCTTAATTTCTGGGAAGGTTAGAGCAGACTTAGAACCCTGCTACAGGGCTCACAGCTACCTTCCTATCTTCATTTTCTCCTCTGTACAAGTGTTGGCATATGCTGGGTAGCCTTTACCGCCCTCTTGTGGCTGTCTATTTTGTGTGTGGCACTTTGTTATTCTCTGACTGAGGAAATGAGACAGACTCCATCCTAATTGATTTAGTTACTAGCCCCACACCTTGGGCTAAATCCTTCTTAACAACAGGACCTAGACCCATTGACTATTCCACGACAGAGAGCACTTTGAGACAGCACCCAAGGCAAAATCAGGCTCTGCCTACCTTGTTTTACAGGGTAAAAAGACAAAGACCTCATTTCCCACCTCCTGAACTACCTTCTGCCCAGTTCATATGTGACCCTAGTTTTGAACTTGCAGCTGTCATAAGATGGAATGTTGTTCTTCATTGATTCTCACAAATTTAGTGTATCTTCCTTGGACCAGAGGTTTTGTCTTTTGTTGGTGGCCATTTCTAGTTGTGTGGTACGATCTGCTTTTCTGTCCACCTTCCCGGTGTTTTAGCCACATCTTTGGTAGCACTGGCCTGAGAACCCAGGGTTAAAGATGCTCACCCCAGGTCAGCACAGCCTCTGAGCTCCCCATTCCAGTGTATCCTTCCCTGCTCTGAGCCAGGTGCCCTCCCTATTTTGTCCTTACTCAGCCACAACTCCAACTCCCTCTTGTGGTGGCAGGGTCTTCTGTAATTGATATCGTTAAATCATTGTTTTTGTGTTGTAACAACTTCCTCCCTTATTATTGTGTCTGTGTCATAGTTGTCTTAAGTTCTCAACATTTCAGAGCTTCAGTCATTTGAAGGAGCCTCAATCAAATGCGTGCCCTCATCAGAATGGCTGGTTGCTAAGTCTATGAGAGATAGTGTTGATGATTGATTAGGAAGGCTCTTCCACTGAGTGTTGCAGTATCCCTAAGCAAGTGGTCCTGCACTGGATGAGAGAACAGGCTGAGCATGAGACAGTGACCAAGCAAGAGAGCAAGCCAAGAGACAGTGTTTGTCCATGCTTTTTGCCTTCAGTTTCTAATCTAAGCTTTCAAAATGATGGACTGTTATTTGACAGAACCATGTACAACAAGCATTTATTACCTGAGATGCTTTTGTTTAGAGGATTCAATCACAGCAGCAGATAAGCAAGTTAGAACAACAACAACAACAAAATGGCATCAAAGGGTTATTTTGCTATTGTACAGAATCTATGTTGTAGATTGTATTCTTGTGGACAGGAACAAATTTTGGGTAGAAAGGTTTTTGGATTGGTTGGTGTCTCTAACTCTCCACTGGGGGTCCTGCCTGACTGCAGATGTTGCCTCTTCAGCATCCATATCTAACTGCTATGCATCTCAGCTAAGATCAACCCCATAGACTCCTTGTCATCCTCCAATTTGTGGTCTCTGGCACATCCCAAATGTACCCCCTCCACCCAGCCAGCTGCAGATTTTGATTCATTTTCCCCCTCTGGCCCTCTTTTGTCTCTCGCCACACCTGTTGCTGGTTCTCCCTGATTTCCCCTTCTTATCTGCTCTCCCATGCAGTTCTCTCTCTTTCATCTGCCTCCTATGACTGTTTTATTCCCCCTTCTGAGTGAAATTCATCCGTGCTCATTTGGGCTTTCCTTCTTGTATAGCTTCTTTGGGTCTATAGAGTGTAGTGTGAGTTTCCTGTATTGAAAACTTCCTGTAATAAAGACTTTTGCTCCACCTAAGAGCTGAAATTGGCTTAACCCTCAGTTGCCAGCCAGCCTGACCAGGCTGCTGGAGTCTTTAATATATTGTCAACAGCTCCTACAGGTCTTATTCACCACAGAAGAATGGGAGCAGATTCTACTAACATCTCCAATGAGATGCTGGATTTCACATAAATTAATCTGACTGGAACTGACACCATGGCTACAGGTAGGAAGAGACTGGCTGTCTCCCACCAGACTCTCAGGGCAGGTCTCAGGGGGCAACATGACACCCCACCAATTTGGCCAAGGTAAGAGAGGTTCTACAGAATCCTGTGGAACTACCTTCAGTTTTTCTAGAAAGATTAATAGAAGCTGGCAGACAAAGGAAGTGTATCATAAGAGAGAGACAGGAAAAGAAAGAAAAGGAGGAATGAGAAAATATTGGCAGCAATAGTAAGTGATAAATAGAGATGATAGGGCCTAGGCAAAAAAGGGAACCTGGGCAACAGAAGATCTAGACCTAATGAACATGGAGAGTGTCAGCGACACCCACTGGACAAAGATCAGTGCACCTTCTTCAAAGAGAAAAGGCACCAAAAGTGTCCTAAGAAACAGGCCAAGACTTCAAAGGTCCTGACCCCTAGAGAAGAAGATTAGAGGAGATAACCCTGAATGTGGAGTGGACCCCATGGACTTTTTAGTGGATACCAGATTTGAAAAGGCTACAGGACAAAATTGATATAAAATACTAAGACAGGGGTTGCCAGAGGGGTCCCAACACAGATCTTGGGACCCTAGAGAAGGCCAGTGGCCTATCTGACCGTTGTGACACTCCACTTCCTTGAGAACATTGTTTGACAACCCTCCCCGACCGGTGGATGCTGATATACTATCAGAGCCTGTTGATTGACTAAAAGAGTGATCTTTGCTCCCCCTGCTACCCTAAACCCAGCACTTTGTCAACAGAGATTGACAACTCTCCTCCCGTCCATTGCTGCATTGACATCCTGGCAGAAAAAACAGATACCCAATGTTACCTGAAGGAGCAGCCTGGGCCAGAAAGTCTGAACTGGTATTTGGACGGGAGCGGCTTTGTGAATAAAGGTAAGTGGATGGCAGGAACAACAGTGATGAGTGCTTCGGACCAGCAGCCTGCCAAAAGGGACTTCTGCCCAGAAGGTGGAGCTCATCACCTTAATACAAGCCTTGCAAATGATGGAAGAAAACATGTCAACATCTACACCAATAACAGGTCTGATTTTGCCACTGCTCTTATGCATGGGGTGATTTACAGACAGAGGTGGGCTGCTGACGTCTGCAGAAAAGGACATTAAGAACAAAGAGGAGATTTTGAGTCTCCTCGAAGCCATTCATCTGCCTAAGAAGGTGGCCATAATTCATTGTCTTGGACATCAGAGAACTCAGGACACGGTTGCTAAGTGAAATCAGACAGTAGATTTAACTGCTAAGAAGGCAGCTCAAGGAGCCACATTCTGACTGTGGAAAACGTACAAAGTGCTGGGCGGTGGTGGCTCACGCCTTTAATCCTAGCACTTGGGAGGCAGAGGCAGGGGGGATGACGGGGAAGGAATAATGATCAATAATCATGGCAATCAATAATCAATACCACTCAATGACCAATAGTCAACACTAGTCAATAACCAAAAGTGATCGATTATCATGATAATCAATGATCTATCATCAGCAGTAAATGCTAATCAATAATCGATTCTAATAGCCAATAACAATTAATAACTGATGGCACATGCCTTTAATCCCAGCACTCGGGAGGCAGAAGCAGGCAGATTTCTGAGTCCGAGGCCAGCCTGGTCTACAGAGTGAGTTCCAGGACAGCCAGGACTGCACAGAGAAACCCTGTCTTGAAAAACCAAAAAAAAAAAAATTTAAAAATAAATAAATAAATAAATAAAAAGAAAACCTACAAAGTGTCTTGAAAATCATGTTGCCGACTTAAAATAAATGGCAGATGACGACACAAAAATGGACAAACTGGGATTCAAACCTGGGTCCCCTCATGGACGAGTAGAAATCTCAGAAGAGAAAATCATCCTTCCACAGAAAACAGGATGTGACTGATTTACACTGGTGGACTCATCTGGGAGCTAAACACTTGAGAAATTTGGTAAAATCCTCTCCATTTCATGTATTGGACTTATCTGATGTGGCTGAAACGGTCATAAGAATTGTGAAGCCTGTGCTTTGCCTAATGCCGGGTATTCAAGGTTTTTCCCCAAGAAAGAGACTCTGGAGAGAACAACCTGGACTCCACTGGGAAATGGATTTCACGGAAGTCAAACCTGCTAAATATCACCAGTGACAGATATTTGCTAGTCTTTATAGATACTGTTTTCAGGATGAATAGAGGCCATTTCTACAAAAACTGAGACTGCCAACGAGTAATATAAAGTATACTGTAAAGTAAAATAAAATTTAAAATATAAAATATATGATGAAATATAAAACATAAAATATAAAACATAAATATATAATATAATTTAAATATAAAAAGTAAAATAAAATAAAATACATCGAATATAAAATATAAAGTATAAAATAAAAAAGTAAAATATAAAATTGTATAAAAATAAAATATAAAGTATAAGTATAATAATATTTTAAATTTTATATTTAATTTTTAATTTTATATTTTATATTTCTAAGATCTTAGAAGAAATCTTTCCCCAGTATGCAGTACCTAATAAGGTAATAGGACCCGATAATGGACCCGTCTTTGTTGCCCAGGTGAGTCAGGAACTGGCCGCCCAGCTGGGGATAAATTAGAAATTGTGCATTTAGGCCCCAGAGTTTAGGACAGGTAGAGAAAATGAATAGAACTCTAAAAGAGACCTGGACTAACTTGGACTTGGAGACTGGCGGGAGTGATTAGGCAGCTCTCCTTCCCTTTGCCTCGTTCCAGGTTCAGAATACCCCAGGACTGTTTAAATTCTGTGTGGGCACTGCCACTGCTTACTGAGACAGGTGGGGCACTCAATCCTAATATTGTTCTTTCCAAATCCCTGTTTGCCCACATGAAAGCGTTTGAGGTGGCTCGACATACGAGACTGGAGGGCCTGAGCACCAGTTCCAAGCAGGAGACACAGTTTGACATCACTGAGCTGGAAACTTTGAACCCAGCTGAACACACCTGATGACGACCCCAGCCTCAACCCCAGACACACAGGCTCTAGTGACCGACTTTGTAGGCTACAAGTTAAGGCAGAAGGGTTATGTCAGAGGAGCTGGCCCAGGAGAAGGCCCAACCGCTGACCTGCTACACCAAGCCATACAGGCGGCTGGAGATGAATTTGAGACCCCTTTCCAGCAACCCTCTCTGACCTGGTTGCTCAACTACATGGGACCCCAGGCTCAGCCCAACAACACTTCATCCGGGTTTCCGATGAACTATTCCGAGGAGGCCCCAATCGAGAAAATGCAAGTTATGAAGATACTGAAGTTTAAAATTTCTAAAAATTTACATTATAAGAAGTGGGGTGGGAGCGGGCCTATGAATAGTTAAGCTTTTATGATTAAAAATGTAATTAGATTTCTGAGTTCGAGGCCAGCCTGGTCTACAGAGTGAGTTCCAGGACAGCCAGGGCTACACAGAGAAACCCTGTCTCAAAATACCAAAAAAAAACCCAAAAATACCTAATTAGAAGAAGTGGGGATGTAGAATGGAAATTATGAAAATCATTTTGTATATAGATTCTTTCTTAAGTTTTTCTAAGGACATGGAAAATTTTCTCTGAAACAAGCCAGACCAGTTTTGGGAACTGGCTGACCAAGAAGGGAAGTAAAGAATGTTAGTCATTTAGGCTGCATCAAGAAACTGGTAACCACAACGATTGGGCAGGGCTGCAAGTGAGAAATAGTTAATCAGAAATAGTTAAGTAATGTTAGGAAAGTTGGGCCACACCCACAACATCCTCAGACCAAGCCCACACTATCAGATCAGTCAGTCAGACCACTCAAGCCATGCCCACAATGACATCACTGCAACCACACAGTCAAGGGAGACCATGCCCACATATAAGGACATCACTCAGGCCCTGAAAGGGGCTGATTTGCATGAGTTAACATAAATTATAATACAGCTCAAAGCAAAGGATTGGGCTGAAAGGAGCTGATTTGCATAAAATAGCATAAATTATTATACAGCCCAGAGAACTGAGAAACTGTAAGCACTATTGCCAATGACCCCGGCCTGGCCCCACCCATGTCCCTCACTCTGACTCCTCCCACACTTACATAAGACCATGCCCCATACACAGGCACCAGAACCACATTTTTGAGAAAAAAGAGTATACAGAGTGTTTTTCACATGACCCTGACTCATGTTCTGCCATTTTTATGTTATGTATCCTTGGCAACCCTTAACCCCCTCCTCACTCCCTTGGTTTGTGGTTTGCCCCTTTAAAAAGCCCCTTAGCCCACCATTCTGTGTCAATTCAGCTCCTGCATGAGCAAACAAATTGACCTTGGCTGGCCAATCTCCCTAATAATGCCTCTGCTGATTGCATCCAGGTACAGCGTCTTGGAGTTTGTGGGTGGCCATGACTTCCCGACACTCAAGTGAGGGTCTCTCCTCAGTGGGGTCTTCACTCTTGCTCTTTCCTTTCCCTTCTCTCTCTGTGCACACACGCTTTCTGATTTTCTCTTTTCCCCTCAAGCCACCCCCGCCAAAGTGACTTCCCAGCCTAGGTCCTCGGGACCAATGAATTCACCCTGCTGCAATTTCCCAGTAAACATGCATTTAATATAAACTAATCTGGATTCAATTTCCTTATTTCAAAAGCATAGAAATAACCTATCACCCGTGAAGAGAAATAACCTATCAGTCAAGAGGGTAAGTAATAGATAAAAAAGACCAGGTAAGAAAATGGAAGGGCAGTTGAGAAACAGACAGACCAACCCCTGGGGTAGAGGGCAGTTCTACCAGGCACACCTTGTAAAGGTAGGAACTGAGAAATGTCAGGGAGAACTGACAGCCACATCTGCTTTAGTTGTTAAATGGGCACCTCAGCCATTTGTCCCAGGGTTTGAGACTCATCAGTAGGAAAAAAAATGAGAAAGTTCAAAATGATTAATTATAAATTCAAAAATTATTTTAAAAGTTTCAACCGGCCAGACAGTGGAGGTGCACTCCTTTGATCCCAGCACTGGGGAGGCAGAGACAGGTGGATTTCTGAGTTCCAGGCCAGCCTGGTCTATAGAGTGCGTTCTAGGACAGCCAGGGCTACACAGAGAAACCCTGTCTCGAAAAAAAAAAAAAAAAAGAATAGCATCTTGTATACTACTTACAGAGAGAAAATGGAAAGAAATGGGAGACCTCTAAGAAGCAGAAACTATCACACAACAGGACAGACTTGGGAGGAGTCTCATAAACAATGCTGCAGAAGGAGAATGCACCTTATCTCAAGAACATTCCTGACCAAGCCTATGGTGGCCTTATGACTGATAACCACAGCCTCACATGGTAGAAAGAGTTGGGTTTTGGGGACATAAAATGTCATGAAGGCCCTTCTCCAGACCATCACCAGCTCTCCCAAGGATATTCCTGGTTTTAGAAAAGGACTCTATTTTATCCTCAATCCACTGGGGCCTCAGGATGAGGTCCTCAGACCCAGGCCCCAGACTGTTATTGGCTCTGCCAAGTGTGTTCCTGGTTTTGAGAAGGACTCTGTACATGAGGGCCTCATGGAAAGCCTTGCTTGATAAGGCTAGCCCCCGCCCCCCCCACATCAGTGTTTCTCTCCCTGTCTCTCTGTCTCTCTCTCTGTCTTTCTTTTCTCTCTCTTTCTCTCTCTATCTCTTTTTCTCTCTCTTTTTCTTTCTCTTTCTCTCTCTGTCTCTTTCTTTCTTTCTCTCTCTGTCTCTCTCTTTCTCTCTATCTCTCTTTCTCTTTCTCTTTTTTCTCTTTCTCTCTCTTTCTCTTTCTCTATGTCTTTCTCTCTTTTTCTCTCTCTGTCTCTCTCTTCCTCTCTCTTTCTCTTTTCTCCCTTTCTCTCTCTGTCCCTCTCTTTCTCTGTCTTTCTCTCTCTGTCTCTTTCTCTCTTTTCTGTTTAGTTGTTTTATTTATTTGCCACCCAAATTTTGCCCAACTATCTATTCCCCCTCCCACAGTTCTTTACCCTATTCCCCTTCACTTTGCTTTTGAGAGTGAGCTCCATCACCCCCACTTCCACTCCTCTCATATCCACCCACCACCACCTCACCTCCCTGGGGCATCAAGTCTCTACATGATCAAGTGTATTGTAAATTTCAACATAGGACTAGCTATTATTAAATAGTAAATTTCAATAAAGGACTAGTTAAAAATTATTGGAAATTTCAGTATAGGACTAGTTAATATTAAGTTTTAAATTTCAATGTAGGACTAGCTAATATTAAATTGTAAATTTCAATGTAGGACTAGTTAATATTAAATTGTAAATTTCAATAAAGAACTAGTTAAAAATTATTGGAATTTTCAGTATAGGACTAGTTAATATTAAGTTGTAAATTTCAATCTAGGACTAGTTAACATTGAATTGTAAATTTAAGTATAGGACTAGTTCATATTAAATTGGAAATTTCAATATAGGACTAGTCAACATTAAAATGTGGGCCACCATGTGGTTGCTGGGAATTGAATTCAGGACCTTTGGAAGAGCAGTCAGTGCTCTTAACCACTGAGCCATCTCTCCAGCCCCCTGAAATGTACATTTCAATAAAGGACTAATTAATATTGAATAGGAAATTTCAATATAGGACTAGTTCATATTAAATTGGAAATTTCAATATATGACTAGTTAATGTTAATTAGAAATTTCCATATATGGCTAGCTAAAAATACTTGGAACTTTAAGTATAGGACTAGTTAATATTAAATTGTAAATTTCAATATAGGACTACTTAAAAATAATTGGAAATTTAAACATAGGATGAGTTAAAAATAATTGAAAATTTTAGTGTAGGACTAGTTAACATTAAATTGTAAATTTCAATATAGGACTAGTTAATATTAAATTGTAAATTTAAATATAGTCCTGCCTAATATTAAAGTGTAATTTTCAAAATAGGAATAGTTAATATTAAATTGGAAATATCAAAGAATATTATATTTCAATATAGTACTAGTTAACACTAAATTGGATATTTCAATATAGAACTAGATAAGATTAAATTGTATATTTCAATATAGGACTACTTAAAATTACATTGTAAATTTAATTAAAGGACTAGTTAATATTAAATTGGAATTTTCAGTATTGGACTATTTAATATTCAATTAGAAATTTTGATATAGGATTGGTTAACATAAAAGTGGAAATTTCAATATAGGACTAGTTAAAAATAATTGGAAATTTGGATATAGAACTACTTAATGTTAAATTGAAAATTTCAATATAAGACTAGTTAAGATTAAATTGGAAATTTCAATACAGGAATAGTTAATAATAAAATGCAGATTTCAATATAGGACTACTTAATAATAAATGGAATTTTCAATATAGAACTAGTTAATATAAAATTAAAAATGGCAATCTAGGACTAGTTAACATGAAATTGTAAATTTCAATACAGGACTAATTAACATGAAATTGGAAATGGCAATCTAGGACTAAATATCATGGAATTGGAAATTGTAATCTAGGACTCGTTAATATTAAATTTTAAATTTAAATATATGATTAGTTAACATTAAATTGTAAAGTGCAATGTAGGACTAGTTAATATGAAATTGTAAATTTCAATATAGGACTAGTTAACAAGAATTGGAAATTGCGATCTAGGACTCATCAACATGGAATTGTAAATTTCAACATATGGTTAGTCAACTTGGAATTGGAAATTGCAATCTAGGACTAGTTAACATTAAATTGAAAATTTCATTATAGGATTAGTTAACATTAAATTGAAAATTGCAATCTAAAACTAGTTAACATGGAATTGTAAATTTCAATATGAGACTAGTTAACATGGAATTGAAATTTGCAATCTAGTACTAGTTAACATTAAATTAAAATTTCAATATAGGACTAGTTAACATTCAATTGTAATTTGCAATATAGGACCACTACAACAGTAGAGTCGTCCTCTCACATTGGATCATTTCTCTTGGGCAAAGAACAAAGCTTTCTACTTCCTGGAATAGACAGATATTCTGCTTATGATTTTGATTTTCATGCACACATTGCTTCTGCCAAATCACGATCCATGGACACACTGAGTGCCTCATTCACCACAATCGCATTCCACACAGTATTGCTTCTGACCGAGGAACTCATTTCACATCAGAGATGTGAGACAGTGGACCAATGATCATGGATTCTAATGGTATTAATTACTATTAATACCATATTCCTTGTTACCCTGAAGGTGCTGAACTGATAGTAAGATAGAATGACCTTTAGAAGACACTTTTACACGGCCAATTATGGGACAGCCACCTGGAGAGCTGGGCAGGGTCCTAGGCTGTATATATTTTGAATCAACTTTCAGTATTTGATAAAGTTTCTCTCACAGCCAAGATCCATGATTTCAGGAATCAAGGTTTTGGAAAACCTGTGTGAAGGTCACAGGCCACAAGTCTCAGTGGAACTCAGCTCAAAATGCAGGGCTCCCTTTATCAGCAGGAATTCCATTTCTCTGCCTGACTTTGTCTGGATAATGTCCCTGAACACACGTGACTGTCCTTAGCTAATAAATATCTTTTTACAGCGCTGCTTCAACTCAGCACACAAGTTGCATTCTGGATTCCCTGTGCACATGAAGCACATGTATCTGCTGCATTATAAGAAAAGAGAGTTGAAGTTCAAGGGCATGAGGTAGGATATCTCAATAATTCTATAAATCTGTGCATTTGATGGCAGAAACTCCTGCCATCATTTAAATCAGGGAGCATGCATGGTTAGTGTAACAAAGAACGCAATCTATTATTGAGAAGTTCTCTTTGATAATGAGATGGTATTTTATATTTGCTAAATATAGGTTTCAGATTTTACCTCAGTATTTAATAAAGTTGTTCAGTTTTTCTCAGCTGTATATAGACCCTGCGAAGCTGAAGTATTCCATGGACATTTCTTTCATCTGGAATATTGAGAATCATCTATATATGACAAAGAGAATCGGGAGTGAGAATTTATTTTCTAAATAACATTTCACAAGATCAAACATGATTTTTGAGGACTCTTGTCCTTTCACTTGCTAAAGAGACACACTGCATTTTGAAAGTGGTCATCCTTTACATATGCCTGCTTAAGATTACACGTTTAGCAAAATCAACTTCTTGTTGACCTTCTGTTAAGGTCTATCGAAATTTCTTGTCTAGATCATCACTTGACCTTCTGAAGAATCTCTGTATATTCAAGCTTTTCTTTGTACTAGTTCTCTCTTAGTGACCATTACTCCATATCCTTGCTCGGATTGGGTGTGACTTTCCTTGGAAGCTCCCAGGGAAACATCCCTGTATTTTGACTCTCCTCAATACACACTGAACACAGGATAGGATAAAACTTAGATGACACCCAGTTTGTCATAAATGTTGATCTGAGGACAGATAGTTTAATCCCATAGGTATTTCCCAAAAACTTGATGATCTAAGTGCCTTAAATACCTCATTTATTCCTTCAGAACTTCCAACGGCTTTGTATGCTTTCTTTTCTTTTCATTTGGGAAATTTCCATCGTAATCTATTTATAACTCTTTTATTGAAACCATTTAGATCATTCTAACATTATATAAATGTTTATAACATACAATAGGCTTAACAAAAAATTCACAATCTATTGTGAGAATATTTATTCAGGGGTGGGAAATAAGCAGTTTATATCCCCTTTTTCTAAGTTCTCAGTGTCACCACATTTCAAAATTATCATAGTTCATTCTAGGATAATAATAAAATAATACGTTTTACATGCAAAAAAATTGACAAAGTGTTTCTTCTGAGACTGTAGACATCCTTCAATCATTCACATTAAAGATACTTTACTCAGTATATCTGGAGACAAATTTACATTACCTAAATAGTTATTACCCTTCCAAGTTGTACAAATACTGGCCAGCCATGTCATATTTTTTTTTGTTTTTTGTTTTTTTTAAATAGAGGTTTAGTAACATTTAAAAAGCCCTGGTGTGATTATTTTAATTCAACAAAGCTGAAGGTATGAAAATGGTTGTGGTTTAATTTAGAAGATAAGATAAGCCCTGAGCTGGATCTGCCTATCTTTGTATATTTATCTGTTTTTAAAGAGGTTCTACTAGATATAAATATCTTTTAAATTATTAACATGTTTATGCCTGCATAAAATTTAAAATATGTATATATCATAATTGAAAACATAGATATGTTAGTCTTGTATGAGTGAGGAGAATTCCAGTATTAATAACATCTCCTGGTCTAGGAGTAGTAAACTCTTTAAAACTTGTTATCTATTCCAAGGAAAGATTCAGACCCATATTTTTATTTTGTAATTATTGCACCTGTGTGGATATATTGATTAAATATATTTTTGTCTTTTCATATCAATTTTAAGTTTATTTTCATTAGGAACAAAATGAACTAGGGTCAAGTTAACAAGTTTAATTTACTTGTAAATCATTTGCTATTAAGTACATGATGTAAATAATAACCACGTCTCATGTGTATATTCTACATGTAATTAATAAAACATCAAATTTTAATAAGCCACCAATTTGTGTCAATTGCTTGTCTGGGATTTTTGTTTCAGAATTTTCATTGTAAAGTGAAAACTTCACATTGAAATCTTTAGTAAGCATATTTTTATGTTGGACAGAAAGTAAACCAGACATGTCTAGAGCAGAAGAATACTGAGTGCATTTTATCTCAGAAGAAAATTAACTGCAAAAATACCTGACAGTGAGACCTAGCATAGGGTAGCATACATGTTCTTCGGTGGCAGCAGTCTGTGTGGCTCTTGGCAAATTATCTTTTGATTATCTGTAGATTTCTGTGAATATCAAAGTCTTTGCTTCCTTTGTTAGTTAGTATGCTAGTTTTGGAGGCAAATGGCTGGGAAAACTTTTAGGTTCTTTTGAGAAACCTTTCTCTAAGTAAGAGAGAAGCTATGAGAATAAGAATAAAACAAACAATTGAGATATGAAATGAATACCTTGTAGGCCTGATATTTCTTCTTTGTGTAATAGGGATAATATTTACACAGTGAGACCATCAAGAATAATGGTGGCCAACTTAACCTTAACCCTGAGCCTAACCCTCACCTCTTAATTTCCTAACCTCCTAAACTTAATTCTAAAAACCCTTATCCTAATCCTAACCATAAATGTCTAATCCCCTAACCCTAACTCAAACCCTGCTTGCTGTGGGGCATATTTCTTAATTACAACCTTTGAAGTGTGAAACCATTTATTAATCTTGATCTTTTGAGATGTTCAAATCCACCTTTAATCTGGGTTATAGATTCTTTTGACAACCTACATATATAAAGGACATTGAAAAGGGTGGTGTTTTGTTTCTTGTATTGGCCCTACTTTTTTACAAAACAAAGGTGATTTGTTTATTTGTGTTTTAAAGCTGGTATTAGTAAGTAATTATTTCTTCAGAATTCTGGTATACACTGAAGATCAGCTGTAATATCCTGCAGCATAAAATCAACCAGCCCTTAATTTTTCTAATTTACCTTGCCCAACAGCCTTTACTGGGACATTCTATTAAATAATCTTTCTGTATACAAAGATTCATTCTCTCTATGAGTTGAGCTATGTTTATCTACAGAATGTATACTAATAGAACTGTTGTTTTTCTCCACTTTGCCACTAATGAAGATGTTCTGGCTACCAATAGTGCTCAACTGTGTTTCTCTTATGATTCTGGGTTTTCTTTAGGGTTGATTGATACCTATCATCTGGTGGAAGGAAGCTGCAGTTTCCCTGAGCCCAGTATGAAGCTTGTTTTCTAAAACCCCTCTTTAGTGTTAATGGTGTTAGCATTCTGTCTAAAACACTACCTACCTCTCAGTTACCTGGTGACAGCCAGGTATGCTCCTCCCCATAGTTACCTCTCATTAAAGACAGATGGAATGTGTTCTATGGGTGTGTAGCAAGGTGTGGGGGAAGGGGATGTCTCAGCAGGTGCATGGCTCCTGCTGAGATATTTCTTCCCCTTGAGGGACCATGACTCATGCTGAGAGAGTTCTTACCCAGGAGAAACTGGCCACAAGACAGTATAGAATGGAATATAGTTTATTCAGGACATGGGGAGGAGAGTTAAGAGGTAGTAGAGGCAGAGAAAAGTAGAGAGTGGCAGAGTAGAGAAGTAGAGGCCTGGCATGAGCATGTGGAGAGAGAGGGGGGAAGGGAAGTGCCTAAGAGGGCAAGTGAAAGAGAGAACAAAAGGGCAAGAGATCAAAAGAGAGGAAGGGGCAAGTAGCTACCTTTCTAGTGGGTCAGGCCTACCTGGCTATTGCCAGGTAATCATGGAGGGGGAGCATACCTAGCTGTTGACAGGTAACTATGGTGGAGTTTAGACAGAATGCTAAGAAATAGCCAGGGTATCCTTTCTCTTGTGGGTCAGATTGATACCTCCACTGCACCTTGAGTAATGGGCTATATAAGCTATTTACCTTGATTACAGGAAAAAGAAGGCAAGTGCTGTGAGGAAAGCTCAGGTAAGGTCTGGAGTCAGGTCCTGGTAAGTGCAAGATCATTGCTCTCAGAGGGGAGGAGCAGGCAGCTGAACAGCCAGAGCTGCAATGCTGGGTTCATCCCCAGGGCAGGGTGGGGTGAGATTCCTTCTGAAGGATAAGTATACATGCTAATGAAGTACAAACAACTTCTGAGATTTGGAAAAGCTCTAACCCTGGCCTGGAAGCACACTTTAACCTTGAGGAGTGGTAAGACTCACTGGCCAATTAATGTTTCCAAGCAGACCTGCCAATAAGACAAGGAGGCGGGTTCGCCAGGGGCCAGTTTGCAAGTTCACTGTTCCTGTGCAGTCTTAAGTGGCTCTCTGTATCCTGCTCTGAGCCCTGCTGTCGAGTGTTGTGTGGAGACCTTAGGGAAGCTCTGAAATCGAGTCATGGTGAGCACAATATCACTGCCCACAATGGGTAGGGGCAGGTGGCTGAGCAGTGGGAGCTGAGGTGCTGGGTCCTCTCTGGGGCTGCATGGGAAGCATCAGCCAGATGTGACTACCTGTGAGGTCCTGGTGATGCCCCTCACTTGTTAGATCAGTAGGTGATATCTGAGTAACATCACTGTCATGGCTGATTATGAATCTGTCCAAAACATTTGGACCAGTTGCTTTCTTGTAGAAATGTGTCATTTCTCTGACTCTGCAGCACAAGTGTCTAAACTATTTTGTCTTTTATAGAATTCATTAGGAAGACAGGCATAGCTGGGCAGTGGTGGCTCACGCCTTTAATCCCACCACTTGGGAAGCAGAGGCAGGCAGATTTCTGAGTTTGAACCCAGCCTGGTCTACAAAGTGAGTTCCAGGACAGCCAGGGCTACACAGAGAAACCCTGTCTCTAAAAACAAACAAACAAACAAATAAACAAACAAAACCTGTTTTTAAGAAGACAGGCATAAATCTAACAGATTTGCTTTCATACATTACTTGTTTTTGTTTTGTTTAGTTTTTGTTAATTTTTTTCTGTTGCAGTTTTTTACATTTCTTGACTTTATATATTTATTGTTTGATTATTATGTGACAAAGGGTTTTTTTTCCCTCCAATCTGTTGGTTTTTTTGGATGCTTCTTATACATTAACAGGTATATTCTTTGGTTTAGGAAATTTTTCCTTTATGATTTCATTGAAAATGTTTTTAGACCTTTGGGCAGATAGTTTTCTTTTTTTTATCCAAATCATCTGTAATTTTTCTCTTCTCATGTGTTGCAGAATTCCTGGTTGTTTAGGGCCAGAAAACTTTTAGAATCCACATTTTTTGATGATGTATACATTTTATTCTATTCATCTTTAATGTCTGAGATTCACTCTTCCTTTTCTGTTCCCTGAGTGAACCTTGTCTCTGTAGTTGTCAGTGCACAGGCAATTTCAATGTTCTGCTCTCAGGGACTTAGCAACTGCTTAAGTCACTCCCTGCCTCCATCACCTGCTGCTGTTGTCAGGTGTGCTTTATATACAGGGACCACCCACCAGCTACACAGCTCTCTATGTTTGTTCCCTGTCTCTGTTCTCTGCACATGCCCCTCTCTATCTTTTTTATCTACTCCCAGGTCTCTCTCTCTGCTCCCTGTCTGTCTGCCAGTCTGCAGGTTCTTTTGTGCATCTCTGTCCCTTTCCCCAAACAACCTCTTTTGTACCGTATCTGTTGCATTTTTTAATTTCTCAGGACCTGCTGTGATAAGACGGCTTGGATTTCTTGGTGACATATTTTTCTGGTTGTTATTTATGATATTCCAATGGTGGTGTCTAGGCCTCTGGGTTTGAAATGATTATTGATTTAGGTACTGATTTTTCTATTTCTCTTGTTTGGGTGGGAGTTTTGTTCCTGGGTTATTGTTTACTGTATGGATTTGCAGAGAGCCTTGGCTGAGTGTTACCTCTTTTACTGACCTGTTTGTTTGTTATGTTCTAGAGAGAATGCTTGCTAATATTGAAAGCTGGGAGAAGAGTTGGGCAGGAAGAGATGATCTTAGTAATCTACAAGGAGACTTTGTCATTAGCGAGGTTAACCTGCTTCTGGTGTTTAATACAGTACTAGAGACAACTGTGAAAATTGCATTTGGAATAACAAATAGTGTGGTAGATCTATGGAAAACTTACCTTGTGTCCTTTCAGGCATGGCATGTGGGTGAACAGGAACTATCTGCCCAAGTTGGGGCTATGATACAGGGATGAGGCAGGAAAGGAAGGGCAAGTGGGGATGGTCTGCAGTATCTTTAGGAGGCATGCACAAGGGGAGAGGTAATTTTCACTAATTTTTTTTCCAATGGTGAAGGGCACTGGTATTCTGTTCTAGTTGTAAGGACAACTGATATTAGGGTTTGTAGTAACAGATAGTGAGGTAGATCTTTGGATAAAGTACCTGTTCTACTGTCAGGCGTGGCTTGCAGGTAAACAGTAGTATCTTTTGATAATAAGAGGCTTAGTCAAAAAGATGAGTCTATGAAGTCCAACCAACTCTGTTTTTGAGATTGCACAAAGTCCACTTGAGCAGACATCCTATGACAAAACCCTCTTATCAACAGCCAGTCAAGGTACAACAGCAGCGTTTAGATACATATAGATAACTAATAAACCTTTAAAGAGGAAAAAAAAGTTAGCTTACCCATCATAGTTGTCAGATGGTTTTGTCCCTTTGTTTGATTCTTGCAAATTATGCCAGACATGCTGTTTTGAAATAATTAAGTTGCTGACCTGTATGTTAATGCCCCAATCTTGCTGTAGCTGCAATAAATACTCAGTACCCCTAGACTCGGCCTTTCAGTTTGGACCTGATGTGAGACTGACTGGTGCAAATTATTGTTACTGAGCTCATAATACAGACCTTTGTATATTTGCATTGCAATAGGTTCTTGGTGGTCTTTGGGGTTCCAGTGATCTGGGCACAACATCTTGGTGCATGGACTGGAACCCCAAAACCCTCAGGAATCCCAGCTGAAGGGTTGAAAGGTTGCCTGTTAAGATGTGTCATTGTTCTTTGTGTAAGTGGCTTGTCTGTCAGATTTGTGTCTGTGTGCCTTGGGTTTTAGATTTTTCTTTTATTTTCAGAGGGAGATGACTAAAGTGACTGTGAAAGCACAGTATAGTGGATGCACCAAAGAGTTGAAGCCACAAAAAGCTTGGAAGATGTCTCAGAGCCTGGTGTAGGGGGTGGTGTGCCCATGGTATTATTTTCTGGAAAGGTTATATTAGACTTACAACTATGCTACATGGCTGACAGCTACCTTCTTGTCTTTATTTTCTCCTGTGTACAAGTGTTGGCATATGCTGGGTACCCTTGACCACCCCTTGTGGCTGTCTATTTTGTGTGTGGCACTTTGTTATTCTCTGACTGAGGATATGAGATAGACTCCATCCTAATTGATTTAGTTACTAGCCCCACACCTTGGGTTAAATCCTTCTTAACAACAGAACCCAGACCCATTCACTAGTCCATGACAGAGAGCTCTTCGAGACAGCACCCAGGGCAAAATCAGGCTCTGCCTATCTTGTTTTACAGGGTAGAAAGACAAAGACCTCATTTCCCACCTCCTGAACTACCCTCTGCCCAGTTCATATGTGACTGTAGTTTTGAACTTGCAGCTGTCATAAGATGGAATGTTTTTCTTCATCAATTCTAACAAATTTAGCATATCTTCCTTGGACCAGAGATCCTGTCCTTTGTTGGTGCTCATTTGAGTTGTGTGGGACAATCTGCTTTTCTGTTAACCTTCCACGTGTTTTAGCCTCCTCTTTGGTAGCACTGCCTGGAAACCCAGAGTTAAAGACACCTCACACCAGGTCAGCACAGCCTCTGAGCTCCCCATTCCAGTGTATCCTTCCCTGTTCTGAGCCAGGTATGCTCCCTATTTAGTCCTTGCTCAACCACAACTCCAACTCTCTCTTGTGGTGGCAGGGGCTTCTGTAATTGACATGGTTAAATCATTGGTTTTGGGTTTTTACCCAAACTTTCTAATTTATTATTGTGTTTGTGTCATGTTGTCTTAAGTTCTCAGCATTTCAGAGTTACAATCATCTGAAGGATCCTCAATCAAGGGCATGCCACAATGGCTGGTTGCTAAGTCTGTGAGAGATAGTGTTGATGATTGATTAGGAAGGCTCTTCCACTGAGGGTGGCAATATCCCTAAGCAAGTGGTCCTGGGCTGGATGAGAGAGCAGGCTGAGCATGAGACAGTGACCAAGTCAGGAGACAGTGTTAGTCCATGCTTTTTGCCTTCAGTTTCTAATCTAAGCTCCAAAATGAAGGACTGTGATCTGATAGAATCATGTACAACAACCACTTATTACCTGAAATGCTTTTGCTTAGAAGATTCAATCACAGCAGTAGAGAAGCAAGTTAGAACAACAACAAAATAGTATCAAAGGGTTATTTTGCTGCTCTACAGAATCTATGTTGTAGACTGTATTCTTGTGGACAGGAACAAATTTTGGGTATAAAGGTTTTTGGATTGGTTGGTGTCTCTAACTCTCCACTGGGAGTCCTGGCTGACTGCAGATGTAGCCTCTTCAGCATCCATATTTCACTGGTATGCATCTCAACTAAAATCAACTCCATAGTTTCCTTGTGGACCTCCAATTCATGGTCTCTGGCACATCCTAAATATAACCCCTTTCTTCTCCAGCCAGCTGCAGATTTTGGTTCATTTTCCCCCTCTGGCCCTCTCTTGTCTCTCACCACACCTGTTGCTGATTCTCCCTGATTCCCTTTTTTTTAAAATCTGCTCTCCCATCCAGTTCTCTCTCTTCCATCTGCCTCCTATGACTGTTTTATTCCCACTTCTGAGTGAGATTCAACCATGCTCATTTGGGCCTTCCTTCTTGTATAGCTTCTTTGGGTCTATAGAGTGTAGTGTGAGTTTCCTGTATTTTATTATTCACTTGTATGTGAGTACATACATGCATGTGCTTTCAGGTCTGGGTTACCTCCCTTGGGATGATATTTTCTAGCTGTATCCACATGCCTGCAAAATTCATGATGTCATTGTATTTAATAGCTAAATAATGTTTCATTTTGTAAATAAAGCACATTTTTATATCCATATTTTGTTGAGAGACATCTGGATTCTTCCAGTTTCAAGCTGTTATAAATAAAATGCCTATGTATTTTGTGAAGCTGCTACTTCAGGTCTCCTGGCCTCACAGAGTCCCTCCCTCCAATATCCTCTGTTTCTCTTTTGAGAGGTTGTGGGCCCCTGGGTATCTCCACACTGTGGTGCATCAGGTCTCTGCTGGGTTAAGTTCATCCTTTCCATTGAAGCCAGACATGGCAGCCCAGTTCAGGGAGCATATTCCACAGATATACATCAGCTTTATGGACAACCCTGCTACAGTTATTGGATGACCCTCATGAAGACTGAGCTACACATTTGCTACATATGTTCCAGGGGCTTTAGTCTAGACTGTGTGTGTGTGTGTGGTTTTTTTTTTTTTTTTTTGGATCAGACTCTAAGTGTCCCCCAGGGTCCAGGTTAGTTGAGTCTGTTGGTCTTCTTGTGTATTCCTATCCTCTTCAGGGCCATCAATCCTTCCCCCAACTCTTCCATAACAGTCCCCAAGAACCATTCAGTGTTTGACTGTGGTTCTCTGCATCTGTTTCAAGTCAGCTGCTGGGTGGAGCCTCTTAATGGACAATTATGCAAGGCTCCCATGTGGGAGCATAACAGACTATCCCTAATAATGTCATGGATTGGTGCTTGTTTATAACGTGGGTCTCCAGTTGGGCAAGTTTTCATTAGCCTTTCCCTCAGTTGTTGCTCCAGCTTTACCCCTGTATTTCTTTTAGACAGGACAGATTTTGTTCTGTGTCTACTGTGTTGTACTTGAAACTGATCCTTCAGCTTTCTTCTCATGTTCCCTTACAGTCCCCATTTGGTCTCAGTCTCTAATTCACATAAGATACAGTATAATCATTTGCTCTTCTATGCTAAGCTATTTTGCAAGCCTGGTGGATTAATATTTTAACTTTATATCCTTTGTTTATTGCTTTCATGACTAAATTTCTCTGTGAAGCCCTTCCTGTGCTGATAGTAGATACAGAAACCACAGAAGCCACCTGACATGTTTTTGTACAATAAGCTCATGCTTCTGTGCACCTCTTCATCTGAAGACCCCCATACTCGGGAGACCCTTCCTCAAGTCTTAGGAAATCACGACCACCCAAAGATCACAAGAAAATATACGTGGATGCAATCAGCAGAGGCTTTATTAGGGAAGTTAGCCGGCGGTCAAAACCACAAGCTCTTTAGCTCCAAGAGCAAGGTTTTGGCCCAGAGTGGTGGGTTAAAGGGTCTTTTATAGCATGGGGTGGGGAAAGGAAGGCATTTTCTCATGCTTACACATGAATGGTTGCATTTTCCTGTGGTTACACATGATTGGTTGTTTTACAAATTTTGAACATAGCACTGGGAAGACCAAGGGAGGGGTAATCAAGAACAGTGGAACATTTCAGAGAATCTAGCCCAAATGATCTAGAGTCGTGTGAAAATCACTCTGCACACTCATTCTTCTCAAAAATGTGGTTTTTACCATGCCATTGTGTCCTATCCTGCCATTTACCAACTATTTCAGATTAACTATCTTTACTTTTTTCCGGCTATAGCTTCACCTAGGTGGCAGCATCTTTTATCTGTGGTCAGGAATGTGTCTTCCTGCCTTGGGCCTCTCCCACCCATAGGTAGGAGAGGCTTGAGGAATGTAATCCAGCAAGTGTCCTTCACCTGGAATATGAAGACCTGAAATCTTATTTTCAGTTCCGAGTTCTGGAATCTGCACTTTTCCTGCTCAGGTCTAAGGTGAAAAATCTACACATATTTCATAAAATGGCCTTTATAATTTTTCACTCTACACATCCACATCTTTAATTTTAAAATATGGCTGTCTAATCCCTGAACCCTAACTCAAGCCCTGCTTGCTGTGGTGCATATCTCTTAATTACACCTTTTGAAGTGAGAAACCCTTTGTTAATCTTGATGTTTTGAGATATTCAGATTCACATTTAATCTGGGCTGTAGATTCTTTAGATAACTTACATATATAAAGGACATTGAACAGGGTGGTGTTTTTGTTTTTTGTAGTGGCCATACTTTTTTTTTTTTTTTTCAAAACAAAGGTGATTTATTTGTTTATTTGATTTGATTTTTAAAACTGGTATTAGTAAGTACTTATTTCTTCAGAATTCTGGTATACACTGGATTTCAGCTGTAATATCCTGCAACATGAAGTCAACCAGTCCTTGTTTTTCTAATTTCCCTTGTCCAACAGCCTTTATTGGGACATTTTATTAAGTAACCTTTCTGTATACAAAGATTGATTCTCTCTATGATTTGAGATATGTTTATATACAGAACCTGTACTAGTATAACTGTTTTTTTTTCCTCCACTTTTCCACTAATGAAGATATGCTGGCTGACAGTAGTGCTCAACTGTGTTTCTTTTATGATTCTGGCTTTTCTATAGGGTTGATTGATACCTGTCATCTGGTGAAAGGGAGCTGCAGTTTCCCTGAGCCCAATATGAAGCCACAAAACAAGACTCTTGTTTCCTAAAATCCCTTTTTAATGTTAATGGTGTTAGCATTCTGTCTAAAACTCTACCTCACAGTTACCTGTTGACAACCAGGTATGCTCCTCCCCACAGCTACCTCTCTTTAAAGAGAGATTGAATGTCTTCTATGTGTGTGGGGAAAGGTGTGGGGTAAAGGGATGTCTCAGTAGACTCATGCATCAGGCTGAGATATCTCTTTTCCCTAAAAGACCAGCCACAAGACAGTATAGTATAGTATAGAATATAGTTTGTTTAGGACATGGGGAGGAGAGTTAAGAGGGTAGTAGAGGCAAGGAAAGGCAGAGAGAGGCATACAGTAGAGAAGTAGAGGCCAGGCATAAGCATGTGGAGAGAGAGGTGGTAAGGGAATGGGGGAGACTGGGTAATTATTGAACCTAGGAGGGCAAGAAAAAGAGAGATCATAATATCAAAAGAGAGAGGAAGGGGCAAGCAGCCACCTTTACAGTCAGTCAGGCCTACCTGGCTGTTGCCAGGTAACCATGGGGAGGAGCATACCTAGCTGTTGCCAGGTAACTGGGGTGGAGTTTAGACAGAATGTTAAGAAATAGCCAGGACATCCTTCCACTTGTGAGTCAGATTGATACCTCCACTGCACACTGAGTAATTGGCTATGGAATCTGTTCGCCTTGATTACAGGAAGAAGAAGGCAAGTGCTGTGAGGAAAGTTCAGGTAAAGTCTAGAGTCAGGTCATGGTAAGTGCAGGATCATTGCTCTCAGAGGGGAGGAACAGGCAGCTGAACAGCCAGAGCTGGAATGCTGGGTTCTCCCCCAGGGCTGGGTGGGGTGAGATTCCTCTTTGAAGACAGAAACAAATGTTAATGGAGTGCAAACCACTCCTGAGCTCCAGAAAAAGTCTGACCCTGGTCTGGTAGCACACTTTAATCTTGAGGAGTGGTAAGACTCACTGGCCAATCAAGGCTTTCAGGAAGACCTGCCAATCAGACAAACAGGTGGTTTCTTCTGGGTGTTATTTTGCAAGTTTGCTGTGCCTGTGCAGACTTGAATGGTCATCTGTGTCTTGTTCTGTGTCGGGTGCTGTGTGGAGACCTCAGGGAAGCTCTGAAATCATAGTCATGGTGAACACAGGATCACTGCCCACAATGGGTAGGGGCAGGCAGGTGAGCAGTGGGGGCTGGGTCCTCTCTGGGGCTGCATGGGAAGCATCAGCCAGATGTGACCACCTGTGAGGTCCCTGGTGATGCCCCTCACGTGTTAGATCAGTAGGTGATCTCTGAGTAACATCACTGTCATGGCTGATTATGAATCTGCCCAAAACATTTGGACCAGTTTCTTTCTTATAGAAACATGGGTGGTTTCTCTGACTCTGCAGCACATGTGTTCAAACCCTTTTGTCTTTTATAGTATACATTAGGATCATAGGCATAGCTGGACAGTGGTGAAGCACACCTTTAGTCCTAGCACTTGGGACACAGAGGCAGGCAGATTTCTGAGTTCCAGGCCAGCCTGGTGTACAGACTGAGTTCCAGGACAGCCAGGGCTACACAGAGAAACGCTGTCTCAAAAAAACAAAAAACAAACAAAACCTGTTTTTAAGAAGACAGGCATAAATCTAACAGATCTGTTTTCATTGATTACTTGTTCTTGTCTTGTTTAGTTTTTGTTAATTCTTTTCTGTTGCAGTTTTTTATATTGCTTTATTTTTTACGTTTAGTGTTTGATTATTATGTGGTAAAGGGACTTCTGTTTTTCTCTAATCTGTTGGGTTTTTTGGATGCTTCTTGTCCATTAACAGACATCTTCTTTGGTTTAGGAAAATTTACCTTTATGATTTCATTGAAAATATTTTCTAGACCTTTGGACAGATATTATTCTTTTTTCTATTCCAATCATTTGTAGTTTTTCCCTTCTCATATGTTTAAGAATTCCTGGTTGTTTAGGGCCAGAAATCTTTTAGAATCCACATTTTTTGATGATGTAACCATTTTGTCGTATTCATCTTTAATGTCTGAGATTCTCTCTTGCTTTCCTGTTCCCTGAGTGAACCTTGTCTCTGTAATTGTCAGTGCACAGGCAATTTCAATGGCCTGATCTCAGGAACTTAGTAACTGCTTAAGTCATTCCCTGCCTCCATCACCTGCTGCTGTTGTCTGGTGTGCTTTATATACAGGGACGACCCACCAGCTACACAGCTCTCTATGTTTGTTCCCTGTCTCTGTTCTCTGCACATGGCCCTCTCTATTCTCTTTGTTTACTCTCAGGGCTCTCTCTTGGATCCCTGTCTGTGTGCCTGTCTGCAGGTTCTCTTCTGTGCCTCTATCCCTTCCCCAGGTTCTCACTCATCTCCCTTTCCCCAAACAACCTCTTTTGCACCATATCTGTTGCATGGTTTAATTTCACAGGACCTGGTGTGATAGGATAGGTTGGCTCTTTTGGTGACTTATTGTTCTGGCTGTTATTTATTTATTATATTCCTATGCTGATGTCTGGGCCTCTGGGTTTGAAGTAATTATTATCTCAGTACTGATTTCTGGAATTGTATTGCTTGGGTGGGAGTTTTGTTCCTGGGTTACTGTTTGATGTCTGGATTTACAGAGAAAGTTGCCTGAGTGTTGCCTCTTTTTGTTTTCTTTTGTTTTTTGAGACAGGGTTTCTCTGTGTAGTCCTGGCTGTCCTGATACTCACTCTGTAGACCAGGCTGGCCTCAAGCTCAGAAATCTGCCTGCCTCTGCCTTCCAAGTGCTGGGATTAAAGGTGTGTGCCACCACCGCCTGGCGAGTGTTGCCTCTTTTAATGACATGTTTGGAGGGTATCCTCAAGCGGAAATGCTTGCTTATGTTGGGAGCAGGGAGAAGAGGTGGTCAAAAAAAGATGATCTTAGCAATCCACAGGGAGACATAGTCAGGACAGAGGTAAAGCTGCCTCTGGTGTTTAGTACAGTGCTAGGGGAAACTGTGATCATTGCATCTGGGATAACAGATAGTGTGGTAGATCTATAGAAAGCTTACCTGTGTCCTGGCAGGTAAAGCATGTGGTTGAACAAGGACAGTCTGCCCAAGTGGTGCTGAGACACAGGGATGAGGCAGGAAAGGAAGGGCAGGTGGGCATTGTCTATCTTATCTATAAGAGGCATGCACAGTGGGAGAGGCAACTTCCCTGGTATTCTGTCTCAAAGTAAGTGCAACTGATATTAGGATCTACAGTAAGAGATAGTGAGGTAGGTCTTTGGACAAAGTACCTTTTCTACTGCCATGCATGGCTTGTTCTTGAACAGGAGCATCTTTCAATAATAAGGACCTCAGGCACAAAGATGAGTTTGTAAAGCCCAATCAATTCTGTTTCTGAGACTACACAAAGTCCACTTGAGCAAACATCCTATGACAACCCCCCACCCCCTTGTCAACAGCCAGTCAAGGTATAACTGCAGGGTTAAGCTACATATAGATAACTAATACATCTTACAGAGAAAAATTTAGTCTACCCATCATGATTATCAGATGGTTTTGCCCCCTTGATTGGTTCCTGAAGATTATGCCAGACATGCAGTTTCTAAAATGTTAAGTTGCTGACCAGTATGTTAATGTCCCAATCTTGCTGTAACTACAATAAATACCCAGCATCCCCAGACTTGGTCTCTCAGTTTTAATCTCATGTGAGGCTGACTGTCGAGAATCCATATTACAGAGCTCATAATAAAGACCTCCATGTATTTGCATTGCAATAGGCTCCTTGTTGGTCACTGGGATCTCTTTGACTTGGACATAACATTTTAGTGCATTGACCCAAGACCCTCAGGACTAAAGGTTTGATAGACCTGTTTTTAAGATCCACCATTGTTTTTGTGCCAGTGCCTTCTCTGTCAGATTTGTGTCTGTGTGTCTGGGTTTTAAGATTTTTCTTGAGTAAATGTGCAGGGAGATGGGTAAATTGAATGTGTAATCCTGCTACAGTGGATACGCTGGAGAGTCATAGCCCCGAAGTGCTTCAAAGATGTTCCAGAGCCTGGTATAGTGGACTGTGTGCCTCTGGTCTTAATTTCTGGGCAGGTTAGAGCAGACTTTGAACCCTGCTACAGGGCTCACAGCTGCCATCCTGTCTTCATTTTCTCCTCTGTCCAAGTGGAGGAATCTGCTGGGTAGCCTTTACCGCCCCCTTGTGGCTGTCCATTTTGTGTGTAGCATTTTATTATTCTGTGACTGAGAGAGGAAATAAGACAGTTTCCATTCCAATTGATTTAGTTACTTGTCCCTCCTCTTGGGTTAAATCCTTCTTACCAACAAAACTAAGACCCACTGAATAGTCCATGACAGAAAACTCAATCATGTTCTTCCTACCCTGTTTTACATGGTGGAAAGGACAAATACCTTATTAGCCCCCTCTCATTCTACCCTGGACCCAATTCATATGTAGTTTTGGAGTTGTTATTAGGTGGAGGGTTGTTCTTCGTCAATTCCAACAGAGTTAGTATATCTTCCTCGGACCAGAGATCCTGTCCTTTGGGGAGGCCATTTCTAGGTCTTTGGGGCAATCTACTTCTCTATCCACCTTCCAGCTGTTTTAGCCACATCTTTGGTAGCACTTCCTTGGGAACCCAGGGTTAAAGACACCTCACCCAAGGGCAGCACAGCCTCTGAATTCTCCATTCCAGTGTATTCTTCCCTGCTCTGAGCAAGTACCCTCCCCATTTTGTCCTGGCTCAGCCACAACTCCAAGTCCCTCATGGGGTGGCATGGCTTCCTGTAATTGATATGGTTAGCTCATTGGTTTTTGTTGTAACAACTTCCTCATTTACAATTGTGTCTGTGTTATAGTTGTCTTAAGTTCTCAACATTTTACAGCTACAGTCATCTGAAGGAGCCTTAATTAAGAGCATGTCCTCATCCAAATGGCTGCTTGCTATATCTGTGAAAGGTTGTGTTAATGATTGATTAGGAAGCCTCTTCCACTGAGGGTGGCAATATCCCTAAGCAAGTGGTCCTGGGCTGGATGAGAGAGCAGGCTAAGCATGAGACAGTGACCAAGCAAGAGAGCAAGGCAGGAGACAGTGTTTATCCTTGAAAAAATAAAAAGGAGACCTCCATGCTTTTTGCCTTCAGTTTCTAATCTAAGCTTCCAAAATGTTGTAAGACAGAGAACCATGTACAACAACCATTTATTACCCGAGATGCTTTTGCTCAGAGGATTCAATCACAGCAGCAAGTAGCAAGTTAGAACAACAACAACAAAATGGTATCTAAATGTGATTATGCTGCTGGACAGAAACTATGTTCTCTTTTGAAGGAATGTGGAGAATATCAGAAATTGAGATGGCAAAAGTCATAAAAAGCTATACATGGATCTTAACCGGTTGTTCTCATAGGACATAGAAGATCGGGGTGTTGACAGTAGTGCAGCCAAAGGTAATTGAGGTCATGCTAGTTCAGTGGAAAATAGACTCTGCGAAAACTTTAGTTAGAGGTCATTTGTGTGATATTTCAGCCAAAAATCTTCCCTACTTTGGCTTATGCCCTGAGATATTGAGTAGGGCAAAATTTAAAAATAATATGCTGATTTGTATATTTTTATTTTATTTATATATATTGTTTATTTTTCCCATTAATTTATATATTTCATTATATCTCAGTTACTACCCCCTCCCCATTCCATCTTCATACCTGACTCCTTTTTTCTCCCCAGAGAGGGTGGGGGCCACTTGAATATCCCCCAGTCATGGCATATCAAGTCTCTGCAGGGTTAAGCACATCCTCTCCTACTAAGGTCAGACATGCCAGCCCAGTATGGGGAACAGTATGGACAGACAGGAAACACCTTAAGAGACATCCCCCACTCCAGTTGTTGGGGAACCCACGTGAAGACTAAGTTGCACATGTAGTACATATATGCTGGGGACCTCTGTCCATCCTGTGTATACTCTTTGGTGGGTGACTCAGTCTCTGAGAGTCTCCTAGGGCCCAGGTAAGTTAACTCTGATGGTCTTCTCATGCACTTCCTGTTCCTTCAGAGGCCATCAATCATTTCCCCAAGTCTTCCAAAAGACTCCCTGAGCCCTCTCCAATGTTAGGCCGTGGTCTCTGCATCTGTTTCAGTCAGGTGCTGGATGGAGACTCTCAGAGGACAATTATGCTAAACTTCTGTCTGCAAGTATAACAAAGTATCTTCACTAATGTCAGGGACTAGTGCTTGCCTTTGGGATGGGTCTCAAGTTGGACAGGGTATATTTTGATCATTCCTCCAGTCTGTACTCCATCTTTAGGCCTGCATTTCTTGTAGACAAGACCAATTTTGGGTGGAATGTTTTTTTTTTTTTTTTTTTTTTTTTGGTTGAGTTGCTGCTTTTAATTCACCGCTGGGGGTCCTGCCTGGCTGCAGGTTGTGGCCTCTTTGGGATTCACATCACACTGCTATGCATTTCAGCTAAAATTGCCCTCATAGACTCCTTGGTGCCCTCCAATTCTTGGTCTCTGTCACATCCTAAAGATGCTTCCACCCTTCCACCCCTGCCAGCTGCAGATTCCAATTCAATATTCTGGCCCTCTGGCCCTCTCTGTCTCTCACCACACCTGTTCCTGACTCTGCTTTTTCTTTCTTATCTGCTCTCCCATCCAGTTGTCTCTTTTCCATCTGCCTCCTATGATTGCTTTACTCCCCCTTCTGATTGAGCTTCAACCATGCTCATTTTGGCCTTCCTTCTTGTTTAGTTTCTTTGAGTCTATGGAATATAGTGTGGGTTTCCTGTATTTTATAATTATTACTCACTTGTGAGTACATACATGCATGTACTTTTAGATCTGGGTTACTTCACTCAGAATGATAGTTTCTAGTTGTATCCATTTGCCTGCCAAATTCATGATGTCCGTGTATTTAATAGCTGAATCATGTTTCATTTTGTAAATGAACCACATTTTCTATATCCATATTTTGGTTGAGGGACATCTGGATTCTTCTAGTTTCAAGCTGTTATAAATAAGATGGCTATGAACTTTGTGAAGTCCCTACTCTAGGTCCCCTGCCCAAACAGAGTCCCTCCCTGCAATATCCTCTGTTTCTCCTTTGAGGTGTGGAAACTCACTCAAACTCCCCTGGGTAACTCCACATCATGGTGCATCAAGTCTCTGCTGGGTTAAGTGCATCCTCTCCCACTGAGGCCAGACATTGCAGCCCAGTTAAGGAAACAGATCCCCAAAATAGGCAGCAGCTTTAGAAACAGCCTCTGCTATAGTTGTTGGAGGACCCTCATGAAGACTGAGCTACACATCTGCTACATATATTCCAGGGGCCTTAGCCTAAACTGTGTGTGCTATTGGTTTGTGGATCAGTCTCTGAGTGTCCCCAAGGGTCCAAGTTAGTTGAGACTGTTGGTCTTCCTGTGGAGGAATTCCTATCCTCTTCAGGGCCATCAATCCTTCCCCCAACTTGTCCAAAGACCATTCAGTGTTTGGCTGTGTTCTCTGCATCTTCTCTGCATTTTAAGTCAGCTGCTGGGTGGAGCCTCTTTTTTTGTGTGTGGTTTTTTGTTTTGTTTTGTTTTGTTTTTGAGACAGGGTTTCTCTGTGTAGCCCTGGCTGTCCTGGAACTCACTCTGTAGACCAGGCTGGCCTTGAACTGAGTAATCCACCTGCCTCTGCCTCCCAAGTGCTGGGATTAAAGGCATGTGCCACCACTGCCTGGCTGGGTGGAGCCTCTTAATGGACAATTATGCAAGGCTCCCATGTGGGAGCATAACAGATTATCCCTAATAATGTCATAGATTGGTGCCTGTCCATAAGGTGGGTCTCCAGTTGGGCAAGTTTTCATTGGACATTCCCTCAGTCTCTGCTACAGCTTTACCTCTGCATTTCTTTTAAACTGGACAGATTTTATTCCGTGTGTCTACTGTGTTGTGTTGAAACTAATTATTTGGTTTTCTTCTCATGCTCCCATACATTCCCCATTTGGTCTCAGACCCTAATTCACAAAAGATACCATATAAACATTTACTATTCAATGCTAAGATATTTTTCAAGTCTGGTAGTTTTATATTTTTACCTTTATATTTTTTGTTTATTGTTTTCATGACTAAATTTCTCTGTGAAGCCTTTCCTGTGGTGATTGTAGATACAGAAACCACAGAAGCCACCTGACATATTTTTGTAAAATAAGCACATACTTCTGTGATGCTCTTCATCCACATCTTTAATTTTAAAATTCAGCCAAATATATAGATTATGTTCTATTTCTCATGCTGGCATATGTTCATGATATCCATAACACCTGAGGCTTCAGAGTCATTGAATTTCAGGTGTATGTCGTTCTGCCTGACTCTGTTTTTGTTTTCAAATTTTTGAATAAATATGTATTATGGCTGTGTGCATGAATATGAATATCATGTGTGCCTCATCTTTACTGTTGTCAGAAGATGGCCTCAGTACTCTTGATCTCGAAGTAATGACTACTTCTTGATCCCCATGTAAATACTAAAAGTAGACTACCCTTATATTGAAGACCAGCAAGAGCTTTCCACTCCTGAGCTATCTTTCCTGCTCCATGTTTCTTATTTCTGATCAACATATACATTACTAATATTTTCATCTGTCCATTTTTAAATGTTTAAACATGCATTCCCCTCTAGTAAACTTTAATTAATGTTGCTGTTTAAACTGGTTCACATCATGTTTTTGCAAGATGAATACAGAACTGCAGTGAATGTATAATTTTTGTAGGAACTTCAGTAAAGAACTGTGAGTTCTCTCTATCATTTTTGTTTCCTTGGTTGATTTTTGCTGGGGAGTGAGGATCTTAATATGTAACTTTTGCTGTCCTGCAACACATCACATAGACCACGCCAGCATCTAGCTCAATGACATACACCTGCCTGTACCTCTGTGATTAAAGACATGAGCAAATGCACGCAGCTTGCCCACCACGTTTGTAGTTAGTAATTGTTCATACAGCTTTTCAGATGTGTGCTCAGTACAGTTGATCTGTTTCCCCCTGCATATTTCTCAGTTGCCATTTGTGTTTCAAGGCTATATGCTATTCAAAGGAACCAGAAACAACAGGGGTGAAATTTATAATTTAATTTTTTTCTAAAATGACAGAATAATTACATTATAAATTCTGTTTCAGGAAATAAGTGGAGGAAGCACAAGAATTACATTACTACATTTTCTAGTAGAAAGTATCCATTTATTTACAGTGATGTCACGAACATGCTTTCTGTTGTACACATGTGTGTGATATTTTAGGATGCAGTGACTTATGATGACGTGCATGTGAACTTCACTGCAGAAGAGTGGAATTTACTGGATCCTTCCCAGAAGAATCTCTACAAAGATGTGATGCTGGAGACCTACCAGAACCTCACTGCTGTAGGTAAGACTGAGAATTTTGTGTTGCTTTTTAAAATAATCGAACAAGTGATTCTTGGTTATTGATGACCCTCTGTTATTTCAATTGAGAACGAGGAAGATTGAGCTGAATAAATCAGGTTCAGTGCTGTCAAAATTCACAGTAACTTGAATTTTATCTAATTTCCAATACTGTATCATTCATTTTCTGGTACTGTGTTTTAGGTTACAGTTGGGAAGATCATCATATTGAAGAACAAGGTCAAAGTTCTAGAAGGCATGAAAGGTAGTTTTCATGTGCAAGCTGATACAAATATGCATGTGAGGAGATTTTAATGTGTTCTGGAAGCTCTAAAGAAAAGCAAGTGTGTAAAAAAATCAGTCCTTTAAGTATAGCTATGATTATGATATTCTCACACAGCCATGTGCATCAATGTCAGTTATCTGATTTATGTTTGTAAGGCATTCCTCTAAGGAAGAAGACATGGAAACAATGCCTTAAGAGATACCTTTAATTGATTTATAGCTCCATTAGAGCTTTGCTGTGCAACTACCAATCTGAATAGTCTCATAATATTTAGATGATGCACATTGAATAGTGATAAATATATATCCAAAGCCATCCAATAAGCAAATAGTCCATGGTAAATTTGGTGATACTCATATTCCTATTGTGACATTTCTAGGTTTATTGAGTGGTCAGTTAGTGAGAGTGAAGAAAGTCGTGGAGAAACCTTAATTCATATACCACATGTCTACAAGAACAAAATGTCAAATGGTGTGAATTCAATATGGAAACCTTTCACTCATTCTTCTTTTAATGGGTATATCAATTGTCAGAATGGATAAAACCTTGTGAGCATAGGGATGTTGAAAGAAGCAACGTACCTCTTTTTACTCCAGAACAATGAGAAGATATATAGCATTCTGCCTTTGGTAGACTTTCTGAATATGATAGGTGTTTACAGTTAATTGATTTTCTGACTTTACTGGGAATATCCCCAAGTCACACTGCAGAAAATCTCTATGGGTACTAGAAGTTTGGAAATTCTTCTGTTTGTCCTGGTTCACAGTGCTGCTGTGGTGTGATTCACACTACAGGAAAAACTAGGAAAGCAATCTGTGTTTTAATACCCTGATATCTTCAGACATGTGAAATACATCATATAGAAATCACATAGAAAATGGATGTTATAAATGTGAGCCTTGTAGTAAATGGTCTTACCATCACTGGTATTTTCAGAGAGGTAAAGCAACCTACAGTCAGCAAATACAACCATGAACATCAAAATCATAAAACCTTATGAACTGAGCATTCTTTATTATTACACCAACTGCAAAATTTATTCATATTGATAAAATGATTGATCAGGCTAATGAATGTGGTAAAGATTTATATATGCCCATTATTGTTGCAGGCATGAAAGAAGTCATACTGAACAGAAACCATATGAATGTAATCAATGTGGTAAAGCCTTTTCAGGTCGCAGTGGTCTCCAATATCATAAAAGAACACATACTGGAGAGAATCCTTATGAATGTAACGAATGTGGTAAAGCCTTTTCACGACAGTCTCATCTCCAAGGACATAAAAGGACACATACTGGAAAAAAACCATATGAATGTAATCTATGTGGTAAAGACTTTTCACGACAGTCTCATCTCCAAGGACATAAAAGGACACATACTGGAGAAAAACCATATGAATGTAATCTATGTGGTAAAGCCTTTTCAGGTTACAGTAGTCTCCAATATCATAAAACCACACATACTGGAGAGAAACCTTATGAATGTAATCAATGTGGTAAAGCCTTTTCAGGTCACAGTGGTCTCCAATATCATGAAAGGACACATACTGGAGAGAAACCTTATGAATGTAATCAATGTGGTAAAGCCTTTTCAGGTCACAATAGTCTCCAATATCATAAAACCACACATACCGGAGAGAAACCTTATGAATGTACTCAATGTGGTAAAGCCTTTTCATGTCAAAGTAGTCTCCAAAAACATAAAAGAACACATACTGGAGAGAAACCATATGAATGTAATCAATGTGGTAAAGCCTTTTCAGGTCACAATGGTCTCCGATATCATAAAAGCACACATACTGGAGAGAAACCTTATGAATGTAGTCAATGTGGTAAAGCCTTTTCAAATCAGAGTACTCTCCAAAGACATAAAATAACACATACTGGAGAGAAACCTTATGAATGTAATCAATGTGGTAAAGCCTTTTCACGTCACAGTACTCTGCAAAGACATAAAAGAACACATACTGGAGAGAAACTGAATGTCATGAATGAGGTAAAGCCTTTCCAGGACACAGTCATCTCTGATTACACAAAAGAAAATGTGCAGAGTGAAACCTTATGAATGTAGTCAATGTGATAAAGCCTTTGCATGTCACTGTACTCTCCAAACAGTTAAAGGAACACACACTTTAGAGAAACCTTACAAAAGTAATGAATGTGGTAAATCCAGTGCATATCTCTGTAGTCTCCAAAGAACACAATCTGAGCAGAAACCTTTTGATTGTTCTAAAGTTGGGAAATTGTTTATGTGCCACAGTGGTTTCTGAATATAGAAATGAACACATATGAGAGAGAAACCATCTGAAAGTAATCAACATGTTAAAGCATCTGCATTTCATAATCATTTTTTGTTTTTTAAAGCATCTGCATTTCATAATCATTTTTTTTTGTTTTGTTTTGTTTTTGTTTTTTCAGTCAGGGTTTCTCTGTGTAGTCCTGGCTGTCTTGGAACTCACTCTGAAGACCAGGCTGGCCTCGAAATCAGAAATCCACCTGCTTCTCCCTCCCAAATGCTGAGATTAAAGGTGTGCACCAACACTGCCCAGGTATCCTAATCATTTTTAAAAGCATGAAAGAATTTATACTACAAATAAACTGGTGATATAAATATTTTTAACCCTAAAAATTGGAAATATTAAGAGATGTGCCTTGTGGGAGTAGATGTTACCTTTTTGAAGGAATTGAATTATTATGGTGGTGATCTTTGGAGCTCAGGCCAGTACAAATAGACCCTCCTACCACTTGGCTGGAAGACAGTCTCTTCCTGATGCCTTCACATGAGGATGCAGAACTCTCAGCTCCTTCTCCAGCTCATGGCTGCAGGCATGATGACATTCTTGGTATGATGTCAATAGACTAAACATTTGAAAGTGTAAGCCAGGCCCAATTAAATATTTGCCTTTAACACAGTTGCCTTGGTTACAATGTCTCTTCTTAGCAATGGATGTTCAATCTAAGACAGAAGTTGTTACCACAGTCTTAAGCATTGTTATGATAGGCCTGACCGGGGTTTTTTGTTTTGTTTTATGAAACAATGTGGATTGTTAGACTTTGGATTTGTATATGCATTAAGTGGAACTTAATGGGCTGTTCTAGTAGGAATATGAAACACATATGTACTGAGGGTGATTTGAATTTTGTGTATAGTTTTTATGATGTTTTGCTGAAGAAAGTTGCTGCCTTTTGCCCTTGTCTGTAGAGTGTCCTTTAAGGTAAGGTAAAGAGGTTGATGTTCATTGCATTGATAAAGGAAGTCTCAGTGAAGCCAGCAAAGCCTTTGACCTGTGTTTAGTCTCATGATGATTTGAACAAGCATAGTAATCTTAGAAAGAAAAAAATATAAAATGTTAGGTCAAAACTGAAAATCTGACCAGGAAGTTGAATGAAGCTAAATTCTGTGATTAATGATTTTAAATGGTATTAAAGGAACGGTGACATCAGGGCAAGATTCCATCCACCTAAACTTATGGATGTGAAGTTGTATGAAGGAGAACTATATCAGGTTAGGCATTAGTATTACCTAGTTGTTGTTTTCATGTGGACACAAGAGTTACCTGTGTGTGTGAAGTTGACAATTGATGGATTGTGATTACTCTTCTACATTATCATTTTAAGATCTAAAATAAAATACTTAAGGACAGGCATGGAGGTATATTCCTTAAATTTCAGATAAAGTCAAGCAGATCTCTGATTCAAGTCTTCCTGGTACAGAACATGTTTTAAGTAAGGAAAAGTCTACGTATGGACAAAGTGTTACACACATATTACCCAGCATTCAGAAGACACAGCCATGCAGATCTGAGTTCAAGGTTCAATTACAGAGCAAATTCAAGGACAGTTGAGCTTAGGCAGTGAAGTTGTTGAAAAATAGAAAGCTGGTGATGATGTAATAGGAGTGGCTGTGTTCCAGCCCCAGCAAGCAGAGGAACTCAGGCACTTTGTCCATGTGGCTCTGGCTTTAGAGGCAAGAATAGAAGGTACAACTGAGACAATTGATGCTAGTTAGCCATAGTTAATAGATTAGTGGGGATGAAGAAGAAATCAGCACCACTGAGGTGAAATCTTCTGGTAAGTGTTTTCTGAGAGAAAAAAGTTGTATCCAGAGGTAGCCAAAGTTGTACCTTGCTGTGCAGCTTGACTCAGTCCTGTGTAAGAGTCACCCAGGTGGCACTGGTTTTAAGGCATGGATGTTTCATGCAGTGCAGCTAAGGTTTGGCACCATGAAGGGAGCATGAGCGGAACACAGTTAAGACTGTTTGTCACTGAAGTACCCAGCATACTGAAGATGTCAGTCCTGTGGGATGAGCAGAAAGAACAGCAGCAGCAGTTGAGTGGAGTCAAGCAGAACCTAGTGTACTATAGAGGGAAGAGCTGGAGAGAGACCCAGCTTCTTTTGAGGAGCGCAGAAGATCATCTGTGGATCCCAGATACTGGAACAAGAAGCTGTAATTTTGAAGTTACTTTGGAGACCCCAAGAGTTTTAGGATCCAGAGCTATGGGATACCTTCCTAGGAAAACTACTTTCAGGAAATATAATGAGTCAAAGAGAAAGAATTGTGCTGCAGTGAGCAGGGAAGAAAGGAGTTGGAGATCTGAAAAACACTTTGACATCAGACCTGGAGATGCAGTTTGGAGATTTCTTGCTGGCTTTTGGTCTTCTTCTGGCCCAGTATTTCCTCACAATGCTGATTAGGAATGGTGAGCTATATCCTGTGAATTTGGATGGATATTATGTGCTAATTTTTTAAAGTATAGGGGATTACAGTTACATGATTGGAATGATCTCAGAAGAGACTTTAAACTTTGGACTTTTAACATTTATGAGACTTCTATAGATGATGGGACTTTTTAATTTGAACCTCACATATTTTGTATTATACTATTTTTAAATATTGTCTCCATATGGGGGCAAGGCAATGGAATGTGCTCAGAGAATAGAATATACTTGGCTCAGAGAATAGAAGAAAGTTATTATGAGATGTGGCCTTGTTGGAGGAAGTGCATCACTGAAGGCTTTGAAGTTCCACCCAGTGCAGAATGGGTCCTCCTATTAGCTCCCTGGCAGACAATCTCTTCCTGGCTGCCTTTGGACCAAGATGCAGAACTCTCAGCTTTTTCACTAGCATCATGTTTTCTTGCATGCCTGCCATGCTTCCTGCTATGACAAAAAAGGACTAAATCTCTGAAACTGTAAGCCAGTCCCAATTAAACTGTTGCTTTTATAGGAGTTGCCTTGTTCATGATTTCTCTTCATAGCATTGGAAATAATAAGATATAAACCCTGTGAGTGTATTTAATATGGTCAAGCCTTTGCACAATTCTCTAGTCTTCATTATCATGAAAGAATGTGTGCTAGGGAAAAACCTTATGAATATGTTTAGTATAATGAAGCCTTTGAACACCTCTAAAGTCTTCATTATTATGAAACTATTCATACTGGACAGTGGTTACATACTGTGCTAAAGCCTCTATGTTATGGGGTCCACTGAGGTCCAATACAACTCAAACACAGGACAAGTCAAATGATAAGAATTTATTGTAATCAAGTCACTGCTGATAAATCAGGACCACAAGATTACACTCAGAAGCTTAGCTGCAATACCCCAGCCTCAGCCCCACCCTGAACCAGAAAGTTAAATAGCTTCCAAAAGTCAAAACCACAAAGTCCTGTGCCAAGTTACAGTTACATTTTTCTCCCAATCATGTTTGGTTTTTTGTTTTAATCTGTCAAATGATACAGAATGTAGGTTGTATGGTCTACACAATCACAGCCATTTGTTCTTTTGTGGTTAGGAACATGCATTATATTTTGAGAAATAAAACATGAATAGCAAATTATGGTTAAGAATATTTGTTATGTTTTAGGGAACAAACCATGAATAATAAAAGCTTGTCAGATATTATTAAGTACACAGGTCCCCTATGACCTGGAATTTAAACTTAGTTTCAGTTTATGATTAAATGAAGAGTGGTAACAAAAAGTCAGTCCTTAGGGCAAGTTTCTTTCGCTTCTTTCAAACATTTGTATTTTATAAACATATTAGAATATATTACAGAGCACATATTGAAGACATATCTTACAAATTTTATCAATGAGATAAAATCTTTTCACAACACATAGAAGAATACATCCTGGAGAGAAATGCTATGAATAAGCAATGTGGTAAAGCCTATGCATGTGGCAATTGTCTTAGAAATCATGAGCTAAAGTCATAATTCAAGAAACCCCATAAACGTGGTCAATGCGTTAAACTTGTGTACTTTCTGGTATCTTTTTATAAGAGTAAAATCTTTAGCATAAAATCAATCTATTAAAGCCTTTGTGTATCACAGCAGTCTTTGAGGACCCTCAAAAATACCAAAAGTAATCTGTGACTACAAAGAATTTGCTAAGATCTTATCCAACACAGGTACACTGAGTTACTCAAGGTTATTTATTATGAGGAAAAAAAAATGTGAAAAGCGTCAACAATCAATTCAAACTTTATGATGTCTCTCTATTTTGTTTGCAATTGCAAACTCATTTGTGATGCCACTGCATTTTCTTTGAATTTTTTTTTGTATTTTCTATTTCTTCTATTTTTTCTATTTTGTCTTTTTCTTTGTATTTTCTACGTTGTTGGATCATGTATCCAACAACGTTGCTGAAGGGGCTTATCAGCTCTAGGAATTACATTTGAGAAGTTTTGGTCCACTTGTATCATCTGCAAATACAGATAATTTCGGCCAGGCAGTGGTGGCGCACCCCTTGAATCCCAGCACTTGTGAGGCAGAGGCATGTGGATTTCTGAGTTTGAGGCCAACCTGGTCCACAGAGTGAGTTCCAGCACAGCCAGGCTTACACAGTGAAATCCTGTCTCAAAAAAACCAAAAAAGAAATAATTTTACTTTCTCCTTTCTAATCTATATTACCTTTATCTTCTTCAGTTTTATTTCACTTGCTAGACTTTTAGATAGTATTTCAAATAAATATGGAGAGAACGGATCACCTTATCTTGTTTGTGAATTTGTGGAATAAATATGAATGTCTCTCCAGTTAATTTAATGTTGGGTATAGGTTTGCAGTAAAGTGACATTATGTTTAGGTGTGTCCCTTGTATCCTTAATCACTCCAGGAACTTTATCATAAAGTGGGATTAAATATTGTCACAGAATTATTCATCATCTAATGAGATGACCACTTGTTTTATTTTCTTACACATTAAGCACATTACATTAAACCATTCTTGAATCTCTTTAATGGAGCCTGCCTCATTGATCATGGAGGATGATCTTTGAAGTGTTTTCTATTCTATTTAATTAAATATTTTTGCATCTGTGGTTTTAAGGGAAAATGATCTGTAATTTTTTTGTAGCTGAGTCTTTATATTTATTGGATATTTGCATAACCATGGGTTCCCAAAATAAAATCAGCTAAAGTTTCTTCTTCTTCTATACTGTTGGATACTTTGAGGAATATTTTCATGAACTCCTCTTTGGAAGTCTGGTAGGATTCTACCATAAAACTCATGGCCCAGGCCTTTGTTTGTTGTCAGACTTGTAATGACTTCTCTTTTTCTAAGTGTTTAGGTCTGTTTAAGTTATTTACCTTAGTTTGAATTAACTTTGGTAAGTGGAACAAATTGAGGAGATTAGCCTTTACTTTTAGAATTTCTAATTTGGTGTTGTACAGGCATTTTAAAACTATGTCTTTACCATTCTCTGGCTTTTTTCATTGTCTGTTATTTTGTCACCATTTTTATTTTACATTTCATTAATTTGGATATTCTCTATCTTTTAACAAGTGTTTCTATTTTGTCTAATAAAAGGCTCAAAGGACCAACTCCATGTTTCATTCACTCTTTGTATTTTTCTCTTTCTGATTTATGGATTTTGATACAAATTTGACAATATCTTGATGTCTACTTCTTTCCTTCATTGCTCACTCACTTCTTTCCGTTCTAGACTTTAAAGGATGCTCTTAAATTGCCAGTGTGAGAGCTCTCCAATTTTTTCATGTAGGGATTTTGTGCTATGAACTTTCATCTTAGAGACAGTATTATTTCTTTGTGTTCCATAAGATTCTGCATGTTGCATATTCATTTGCATTGACTTCTATAAGGTCTCTAATTTCTTCCTTAATTTCTGTCTTAACCTAGTTTTCACTCAGTAGTGAGGTGTGCAGTTTCCAGGAGGTTGTAAGCTTTGTGTTCTTTCTGGTTTTGTTGATATCCAGCTGTAATCCATGGTGGTCTGATAAGATACATGGTGGTAGCTTGTTTTTTCTTGTATGTATTGAGATCTGCAATGTGTCTGAATATGTTTGCAGTTTACAAGTGAGTTTCATGAGGTGCTAAGCAGAAGGTATATTCTCTTATATTTCGATAGACGGTTTTCCAAATTTCAGCTAGATTCATGTTCATGCTATTAGTTAGCTGGAGTATTTTTCTGTTTAATTTTGGTCTGGAGAATTCATCCATTGGTGAGAATGGAGTAATGAAATTTGCAAGTATAATGTATGAAGGTTATCATGTGATTTTTACTTTAAAACTCTTTAGTTTACAAAGGTATGTGACCATGTGTTTAAGGCATAGATGTGAAAAATTGAAATGTCATTTTTGGTAATTTTTCCCTTTGATGAATATGTTGTATCTTTCTCCAATTATTTATTTATTTATTGGTTTTTTGAGACAAGGTTTCTCTGTGTATCCCTGGCTGTCCTGGAACTCACTCTGTAGACCAGGCTGGCCTCGAACTCAGAAATCCACCTGCTTCTGCCTCCCAAGTAGTGGGATTAAAGGCATGTGCCTGTCAGAAGCCAGGACCCTTGCCTCTTACCCTCACCCCCTACCTCTCTCCAGCTGCACAATGTCCCCTGCAGCTTCATCCTGCCTGGCAACCACAAGATCCTGCTTGGCAGCTGCAGGTAGATTCATAGCAGTGTACTGTGTCTTCTGGGAAAAGCAGTGTACCATATCTTTTGAGAAAAGCAGGTGGACCGCACATTGTTTCAGGGCACAGGCCGAGAAGATTCTGTACTTTTCTACCACCTGGCTCCTCTTACCCCCTCCTTTTGCAAAATGTATTATAAAAAGGTGCTTCACGCCCAAATATACTACTCTTGACAAGCATTTGCTTCCTTGAGTCCTTTTCTCTCTCTTGCCTGTTCTTTTTTCAGGTTTGCGGCCCTCCTCATGCCCACAAATTACTAAGCCTGCAGGTCGGATCATGCGCCACCACCGCCCGGCCTTTTTTGTTTTTTTAAAAACTATTTTAAAATGGTTACACCAGCTTGCTTCTTTGGTCTATTTGCTTGGAATAACTTTTTACAACCCTTTACACTGAATTAATGCTTATTCTTGATGTTGAGCTATCTTTCTTTTTTCTTTCCTTCTTTTTACAGTTTTTATTGTTTTTTAATGATTTATTTATTTATTTATTTAATGTATGTGAGTACACCATAGCTGTCTTCAGACACACAAGAAGAGGGCATCAGACCTCATTACAGATGGTTGTGAACTACCATGTGGTTGCTGGGAATAGAACTCAAGACCTATGGAAGACCAGTCAGTGCTCTTAACCACTAAGCCATCTTCTCCAGCCCAAGCTATATTTCTTATATTCAATAGAAATATAAGTTTGTGTTAGCATCTATTCTGTTAGCCTGTGTCTTTTTATATGTCATCTGAGGTCATTGATATTGAGAGAGTCAATGAATGGTGATTGTTATCTCCTGATATTTTGTTGTTGTTGTTACTGCTGCTGCTGGTCATGGTGGTGGTGTTGGGGTGTGTGTGTGTGTGTGCTTTCCCTTCTTTTGCATGTCCCCAACATTTTGGCCCCCAAATGTGGGGTACAGCCGCTCGCAACATTTTTGATGCCCAACATAGGGCAGCTCTGGCCACAACACAGGAATAGTTAATGTTAAAATGCAGATTTCAATATAGGACTACTTAATAATAAATGGAATTTCAATATAGACCTAGTTAACATAAAATTGAAAATTGCAATCTAGGAATAGTTAACATGGAATTTTAAATTTCAATACAGGACTAATTAACATGAAATTGGAAGTGGCAATCTAGGACTAATTATCATGGAATTACAAATTGAAATCTAGGACTAGTTAACATGGAATTATAAATTTCAATACAGGACTAATTAACATGAAAATGGAAGTGGCAATCTAGGACTAATTATCATGGAATTACAAATTGAAATCTAGGACTAGTTAACATGGAATTGTAAATTTCAATACAGGACTAATTAACATGAAATTGGAAGTGGCAATCTAGGACTAATTATCATGGAATTACAAATTGAAATCTAGGACTAATTAATATATTAAATTGTAAATTTAAATATATGATTAGTTAACCTTAAATTGTAAAGTTCAGTGAAGGACTAGTTAACAGGAAATTGTAAATTTTAATATAGGACTAGTTAACAAAGAATTGGAAATTGCAATCTAGGGCTTGCCAATATGGAATTGTAAATTTTCATTATAGGACTAGTTAACATTAAATTGAAAGTTGCAATCTAAAACTAGTTAACACGGAATTGTAAATTTCAATATAAGACTAGTTAACATGGAATTGGAAATTGCAATCTAGGACTCATCAATATCGAGTTATAAATTGCAACATAGAATTAGTCAACTTGGAATTGTAAATTTCAATATAGGAGTATTTAACTTGGAATAAGAAATTGCAATCTAGAACTAGTTAACATTAAGTTGTAAATTTCAATATAGGACTAGTTAACATTCAATTGTAATTTGCAATATAGGACCACTACAACAGTAGAATTGAAATGTCAAGACCCGAGCAAAATGTTGAGGCCCGGACTGCCTCACATTTGGGGTGGCCACTGTATCCCAGCCCAAGCTGCCACTCCAGTCTGCGGGTCAGGGTTCAGCAAGAGAGAGAGTGAGGACAGACCAGAGTGAGGAATGGAGACCAGACAGAGTGTGATTCACTCCGTTTATTCTTCAGTCTCTCTTCTTCAATCCAAGTCCCAAGTCCTAAGTTCCTAGTCCCTAGTGCCTCCAAGTTCCAAGTTACTTCTTCCAAGTTCTCTTCCAAGTGCCTGCTACCTAATGCCTAATTCCTACTCCAAGTTGTACTCTCTGAAGTGTCTGATTCTCTGTTGTCTGCCTCTGCCTTTTATATGCCTCACTTCTAAGCCATGCCTCTAAGTCACACCTTTAATCATGCCCTTAGGTCTTGTCTCTAAATCTGATCTCTAAGTCACACACCTTTAATCTCACACACCCAAGGAAAGTCCTGGGTATCTAAAGCAAGATGTTATCAAAGTGTGCTCAGCTGTTGTAGGCTGTTGTAATACAGGTCTCATGTCAGGGTATATGGCTCAAGATGGCTGCAAAGCTGATAGCTGCTTTCTGCTAAAAGTCGGCTCCCAACAGAATTGTCCTCTCACATTGGATCATTTCTCTTGGGCAAAGGAAAAAGCTTTCTTCTTCCTGGAATAGACAGGTATTCTGCTTATGATTTTGACTTTCATGCACACATTGCTTCTGCCAAATCCACGATCCATAGATATACTGAGTGCCTCATTCACCACAATGGCATTCCACACAATATTGCTTCTGATCAAGAGCTCATTTCACACCAGAGAAATGAGACAGTGGACCAATGATCATAAATTAATGGTATTAATTACCATATTCCTTGTTACCCTGAAGGTGCTGAGCTGATAACAAAATAGAATGAACTTTAGAAGGCCCCTTTACATAGCCAATTATGGGACAGCCATCTGGAGAGCTGGGCAGGGTCCTAGGCTGTATGTATTTTGAATCAGCTTCCAATATTTAGTACAGTTTCTCTCACAGCAAAGATCCATGGTTTCAGGAATCAAGGCTGTTGTAAACCTGTGTGAAGGTCGCAGTCCCCCAAATCTGAGTGAAACTCAGTTCAAAATGGAGGACTCCCTTTATCAGCAGGGTTTCCATCTCTTTCTTTCTTTTATTTATTTATTTATTTATTTATTTATTTATTTATTATTTAGGGCTTCCATTTCTTTAGTTTATTATTTATTTATCTATTTATTTTTATTAGGGTTTCCATTTCTTTCTTTCATTTATTTATTTATTTTTATTTATTTACTTTTTTAGGGCTTCCATTTCTCTGCCTAAATGTATCTAGACATTGTCCCTGAACACGGATGGCTGTCCTTATCAAAAGAATGTCCCTGTGTGGAGCTACTTAAACTCAGCACACAAGTCCCATTCTGGCTTCCCTGCCCACATGATACTTAGGTATACTATTATGAACAATTAATCCTTTCCACCTGTACCCCAAAAAGCTCTCATATACCTTAATTCTGGAACAATAAAGTAGAATTGACTCACTGTGCTGGTCTCCGGAGTTAATTTTTAGTACTCACAGCCATCTCAAGCCAGGTTGCCATGGCTGTTCCCTTTGTCCTCACTGTTTGGTGGCTAACAATCACCCAAGAATAAAGAAGACCCACACCAAAGCTACCACCTTTAGTGGCCCATTGGAAAAATGTCAATGTGTTTTACATTACTGTGTTTAGCCTTTCCCATTCTTTAGGTTTCTCACAAATTCTCCTGTCTTTCCATGAATCCATCACTGGTGATGCTGTGACAAGATGAATATGAGAGGGCTGGCACTGCAGTCACCTTTGAGAGAATATCTGCACTTTTTTGTGTTTGTGCAATGGATCCTTCTACATTGTTAAACTCACCAAAGGAGTGTTATAGAAAGAGCAGCAGTTATGGTGCCTCAGAGAAGAGTCCTTCTAAGGGGACAAAATAAAACAAAAGTGATGACAAAGACTCTCCAAATAAGACAGTCATGGAAGGCAGCACACATGGAAAGATTTTGTTATGCGAGTCAGGTAACATCCACAATACACAAAAGCCAGACTGTTAGGACCATCATAATTTCCATTCAGGATATAATTAAGAACATAATTAGGGCAGCATTATGCTTCTTATAGGAAGAAAATAGGCAAGAGTACCACCTAAAAACCAATGTCATGCTTTGTATTGGGTGTTAGAAGACTGACATTTTTGACATTTTTGTAAGGCCAGTAGTTTGGTGAAAAAATATCGAGGAGTTTTGGATAATCCCATATAAGTTTATATTCAACCACTGATTCTCTTCTATTACAATCTTGGGTAATATATGAAGAATTAAATTTTGAGGAAATACTCCTAGCATCATTTTTAACATGGGTTATGTTTTATAAGGTGAAATGTGCATCTATTATGAGTTGGACAATATTCCATAGCCCTTCATAAAAGGATATAACTTGAACCAGCTGTTTGCTTCATCAGAACCCTGCATGAAGAGCATGCACCTGCTGCTCCTACATCACATTTAAATCAGGGAGCAGGCATGGTTACTGTAGTGAAGGACACAGTCTATTAGTGAGAAGTTCTCTTCGATAGTGAGATGGTGTTCTGTATTTAGTAAATATAGCTTTTGGATTTGGCCTCAGTTTTTAATAAGATTGTTCAGTTTTCCTCAGCTGTATGTAGACCCTGGCATGCTGAAGTAAGCAAAGGGCTTTTCTTTTATCTGGGATATTGAGATACATCTATAGATGACAAAGAGAATCAAGAGTGAGAATTTATTTTCTAAATAACATTTCAAAAGGTCAACCATATTTTTAAGTACTCTTGTCCCTTCACTTGCTAAAGAGACACACTGCATTTTGAAAGTGATCATAGTCATACATGCCCGCTTAAAACTGCACATTTAGCAAAATCAACTTCTGTTTACCTTCTGTTAAGGTCTATCGAAATTACATATCTAGGTTATCATGTGACCTTCTGAAGAATCTCTGTATCTTCAAGCTTTTCTTTGTACTATTTTCCCTCTTAGTGAACATTATTCGATATTCTTGCTTTGCTGAGTGTGACTTCCCATGGAAGCTCTGAGGGACTCATCCCTGTATTCTGACTCTGCTCAATGTAGACTGGACACAGGATAGAATTAGACTTAGATCACAGTGTCATAAACGTGGTTCTGAAGACAGAGACTTTAGTCGCATATGTATTTCCCATAAGTCTCATAATCTAAGTGCCTTCAATACCTAACTTGTTCCTTCAGAATTTCCAAATGCTTTGTATTTTTTTTCTCACTTTGGACATTTCATCCTAATCTATATATACCTCCTTCTTTATCAAAACCATTTACATCTTCAGATCATTCTAACATTTTATAAATGTTAATACCATAGGATACAATAGGTTAGACAAATAAATTCACAATCTGTTGTGAGAATATTTCTTTAAGAGTGGGGAATAAGCAATTTATATCCCCTCTTTCTAAGTTCTCAGTGGCTCCACATTTCAAAATTATCAGTTTACCATAGGATAACAATGAAATTATTGGTTTTACTTGCAGAAAACTGACAAATTGTTCCTTATGAGACTGTAGATATCCTGCACTCATTCATATAAAAAATATTTTACTTACTATGTCAGGAGACAAATTCACATTACCTAAATAGTTATTCCATTTCCATAGTGTACAAATACTGACCAGCCATGTTCTCTCTCTCTCTCTTTCTCTCTCTCTCTCTCTCTCTCTCTCTCTCTCTCTCTCTCTGTCACTTATAGAGGTTTATCAATATTTAAAAACTCCTGCTGTGATTATATTAATTCAACAGAGCTGAAGATATGAAAATGTTTGTTGTTTAATTTAGAAGATAAGACACAAACCCTGAGGTGGATCTTTCAATCATTTTATACTTATTTGCTTTTAATGAGGCTTTACTGGATATAAATATCTCTCAAATTATTAACATGTTTATATCTGTATAAAAATTCAAATATGTATCTATCATATTTAAAAGGAGAGATATGTTGCTCTGATATGAGTAAGGACAATGTCCATTATGAATAACATCTACTAGTCTAGGAGCAGTCAACCCTTTAAAAATAATTTAGAACCTTAAAGGATAGAGACCATGTTGTGTACTAGAATTGGGATAAGGTTCAATGAGATAACATTGTGACCAGAATTGTATGATTACATAGATCATGTCCTTAAAAATAGACAATAATATTTAAATATATATGTTCATGTTACCTATTTTAAAGAGAGATTGAGACTTGTATTATTATTTTATATTACCTTTACCTGAGAGGGTATATGGATTAAATATATTTTTGTCTTTTCATGTTAGTTTCTAAGTTTAATTTATTATGAATGAAATAAACTTAGGCCAACATATCCAATTTACTTTGCTTGTAATCCATTTGCTATTTCATACACGATATGAATCACAAACCATGATCTCATGTGCATAGTCTATACTATAAAATAAAAGGGCAAATTTTGTTAAGTCATGAATTTGTATCTATTGCTTGTCTGGTATTCCTTTTTCAGAATTTTCATTGTCAAGAGAAAACTTCATATAGAAATCTTTAGTAGGCATATTTTCAGGTTAGGAAGAAAGTAAACCAGACATGTCTAGTGTAGAAGAGTACTGAGAGCATTTTATCTGAGAGGAAAATTAACTGCAGCAATAGCTGACAGTGAGACCCAGCATAGGGTAGCATAAATGTTCTTTGCTGGCAGCAGACTGTGTGGCTCTTGGAAACTTATCCTTTGATTATCTGTTGGGTTCTGTGAATAGCAAAGTCTCTGCTTCCTTTGTTAGTATGCTAGTTTTGGAGGCAAATGGCTGGAAAAAACTTTTAGGTTCTTTTGAGAAGTCTTTCTCTTAAGCGAGAGAGAAGCTATCACAATAAGAATAAAACAAACCATTAAGATATAAAATGAATACCTTGTAGGCCTGATATTTCTTCTTTGTGTAATAGGGATAATATTGATTCAGTGGGACCATCAAGAATAATGGTGGTCGCCTTAACCTTAACCCTGAGCCTAACCCTATCCTAACCCTCACCTCTTAATTTCCTAACCTCCTAAACCTAATTCTAAAAACCTGTACCTAATCCTAACCATGACTGTCTAATCCCCTAACTCTAACTCAAACCTTGCTTGCTGTGGGGCATATTTCTTAATTACAACTGTTGAAGTGAGAAACCCTTTATTAATCTTGCGCTTTTGAGATGTTCAGATCCACCTTTAATGTGGGCTATAGATTCTTTTGACAACCTACATATAAAAAGGACATTGAACAGGGTGGTGTTTTGTTTTTTTGTACTTGCCCTACCTTTACAAAACAAAAGTGAATTGTTTGTTTATTTGTGTTTTAAAACTGGTATTAGTAAGCACTTATCTCTTCAGAATTCTGGTATACACTGAAGATCAACTGTAATATCCTGCAACATAAAATCAACCAGCCCTTGTTTTTCTAATTTCTCTGGGCTGACAGCTTTTATTGTGGCATTCTATTAAATCCCCTTTTTACATACATAGAGAGACTCATTCTCTCTATGATTTGAGATATGTTTATCTACAGAACCTGTACTAATCCAACTGTGTTTTTTCTCCACTTTGCCACTGATGAAGATGTGCTGGCTAACAATAATGCTCAACTGTGTTTCCCTTATGATTCTGGCTTTTCTCCAGGGCTGATTGATACCTGTCATCTGGTGAAAGGGAGCTGCAGTTTCCCTGAGCCCAGCCTGAAGTTTGTTTCCTAAAACCCCTCTTTAGTGTTAATGGTGTTAGCATTCTGTCTAAAATTCTACCTCACAGTTACCTGGTGACAGCCAGGCATGATCCTCCCCATAGTTACCTCTCTTTAAAGACAGATGGAATAAGTTCTAGTGATGTGAGGGGATGTGTGGGGGAAGGAGATGTCTCAGCAGGCCCATGCCTCCTGCTGAGATATTTCTTCCCCAGGAGGGACCATGCCTCATGCTGAGACAGCTCTTCCCCAGAAGCAGCCCACCAGAAGACAGTATAGTATAGAATATAGTTTATTCAGGACATGGAGAGGAGAGTTAAGAGGGTAGTTGAGGCAGAGAAAGATAGAGAGAGGCAGAGAGTAGAGAAGTAGAGGCTGGCCATGAGCATGTGCAGAGAGAGGGGGGAAGGGCACAAGAAGGAAGAGAAAGAGATCAAGAGATCAAAAGAGAAGACCAAGCAGCCATCTTTACAGGGAGTCAGGCCTACCCAGCTGTTGCCAGGTAACCATGGGGAGGAGCATACCTGGCTGTTGCCAGGTAACCGGGGTGGAGTTTAGACAGAATGCTAAGAAATAGCCAGGGTATCCTTCCTCTGGTAAGGTCAGATTGATACCTCCACTGCACCTTTAGTAATGGGCTATATAAGCTATTCACCTTGATTACAGGAAGAAGAAGGCAAGTGCTGTGAGGAAAGCTCAGGTAAGGTCTGAAGTCAGGTCCTGGTAACTGCAGGATCAATGCTTGTTCTGCATGCCTCTCGTGTCTCTTTCGCCCGCGAAAAAGGACACGGAGGCAGTGATCGGGTATTACTACAAATGAGGCTTTACTTGTAACAGCAGAAGTGGAAAGACCCAAAGCCCGGGAAAGGCACTGCTATATATACCCTAGAGTGGCGTGTTCACTTCTGATTGGCTGTTCACTCATCACCCCATATTACGCCCCGGGATGGGCAGTGACTTTGGCGTGCTTTCTGCCTTTTGCACCTGCACAGTCAGTTGTTTACTAGTGGGAGGACAGGATGCCCGCGCCATCTTGTAATGGCGAATCACTGCGGCTCCCAACAAATGCTCTCAGAGGGGAGGAGCAGGCAGCTGAACAGCCAGAGTTGGAATGCTGGGTTCTCCCCAAGGGCTGGGGGGGGGGTGAGATTCCTCTTTGAAGACAGAAACAAATGCTAATGGAGTGCAAACCACTTCTGAGATCTGGAAAAGGTCTGACCCTAGCCCAGAAGCACACTTTAACCTTGAGGAAGTAAGACTCACTGGCCAATCAAGGCATCCAGGCAGACCTGCCAATCAGACAAGGAGGCGGGTTCTTCTGGGTGCCATTTTGCAAGTCCTTGGTGGCTCTGCAGGCTTGAATGGCCATCTGTATCCTGCTTTCAGCTCTGCTGTGGGTGCTGTGTGGATACCTCAGGGAAGCTCTGAAATCGAGTCATGGTGAACACAGGATCACTGCGCACAATGGGTAGGGGCAGGTGTCTGAGCAGTGGGTGCTGGGGTGCTGGGTCCTCTCTGGAGCTGCATGGGAAGCATCAGCCAGGTGTGACCACCTGTGAGGTCCCTGGTGATGCCCCTCACATGTTAGATCAGGAGGTGACCTCTGAGTAATGTCACTGTCATGGCTGATTCTGAACCTGCCCAAAACATTTGGACCAGTTGGTTTCCTGTAGAAACATGGGTGGTTTCTCTGACTCTGCAGCACATGTGTCCAAACCCTTTTGTCTTTTATAGTATACATTAAGAAGACAGGTATAGCTGGGCAGTGGTGGCACACTCCTTTAATCCCAGCACTTGGGACACAGAGGCAGGCAGATTTCTGAGTTTGAGGCCAGCCTGGTCTACAGAGTGAGTTCCAGGACAGCCAGGGCTAGACAGAGAATACCTGTCTCAAAACAAACAAACAAACAAACAAACAAACAAACAAAAACCAAACAAAGAAGACAGGTATAGCTGGGCAGTGGTGGCTTTTAATCCCAGCACTTGGGAGGCAGAGGCAGGGGGATGACAGTGATAGAATAATGATCAATAATCATGTTAATCAATAATCAATACGAATCGATGTTCAATAACCAATACTAGTCAATAACCAAAAGTGATCAATAATCATGATAATCAATAATCGATAATCAGCAGACAGTGCTAATCAATAATCAATAGCTAATAATGATAAATAATTGATGGTGCATGACTTTAATCCCAGCACTTGGGAGGTAGAAGCAGGCAGATTTCTGAGTTCATGGCCAGCCAGGGCTACAGAGTGAGTTCAGGTATTGCCAGGGCTACGCAGCGATAGCAGCCAGAGACTACATTTCCCATAAGGACTTCTGCCAAGATGGCAGTTGCAGAACTAATTGCGCACGCGCAGCAAACTCAATCCAATATGGCGGCCAGCCTTCATACTACATATCCCATGATGCCACGAGGAAAAAGAAAGATGGTGGCCGGCGGGAGACTACATTTTTCATGACGGCTCTGGCCAGGTGCAAAGGCATGATGTATGGAAATCCCAAACGGAGCCGAGTGACAGCACCACCAGACAACCGCTGTCACCGTCACAGTCCGGGAAAAGCATCTCTGTCCCAGTGGTATCGGCGGCCTCCTTCTGACGTCACAGACCGTGCAACGCAATCCTATTGCCCGCCGCTGGGCTGCCTCAGACCGGGGAGATGACCAGAGCTTCCAGGTACCATGGCAGGCGGGCCTATGGATACGCCCCCAGGCTTGTAGGAAGGAGAACTGTATCATGTTGGGCATTGTTATTAAAAGACCCTCAGGAGGGGAGACCCTCACTCTAGTCTCTAATAACTGGCAAGACAGCAAGAGGCTTTATTTCGGGAATCATCCAGCTGAGGTCGAGACTCACAGCAAAAAGTGTCGACCTCGAGGCCAGGGGGAGAAGGGTATTTAAAGGAAAAAAACACAAACCAGGGGTGTTAGGGGGAAACCAAGGAAGGATATCATAAAAATAATGGAAAGTCCAATCCATCATTCAGTCGGTCATGTGGGAAACATCTTGTACATGTTTTTCTCAGGAATTGAATCTTGCTCAAACTTCTACTTTGTGGTCACCCAGTTCCCAGAATGACCCAGCTGACCTGTAGTTTTAGTTCTGCTTTCTTTGTGGTCAGCTGGTTCCTGGAACCTGGAGCTAGTGAACTGGTTGGCCTACATTCTTGGCTCAGCTCTAGGGGGTCATACAAACTTTCCATACCCTTTATAAATTTTTATATCTTTCAATTGTCACCTGGTCATCATTTTCATGAGGACACAAGGGTCACCAGTGTGTGTGAAACTGACCATTGATGGATTGTGATTACTACTCTGGGCTTTCATTTTAAGATCTAAAGTAAAGTACTTAAGTACAGACATAGTGGTACATGCCTTAAATCCCAGGAGATGAGCGTCAAGCAGTTCTCTGATTCAAGTCTTCCTGGTACAGGAAATGTTTTAGGTAAAAAAAAGCTTAGATACAGGCAAAGGGTTACACATGTATTACCCAGCATTCAGGAGACAGAGCCATGCAGATCTCTGAGTTCAAGGTTCATCTACTGAGTAAGATCCAGGACAACTGAGCTTAGGCAGTGAAGTTGTTGAAAAATATAAAGCTGGTGATGATGTAATAGAAGGGGCCATGTTCCAGCCCCAGCAAGCAGAGGAACTCAGCAACTTTGTCCATGTGGCTCTGGGAGAAAAGAATATAAGGAATGACTGACACAATTGATGCTGGTTGGCTGTAGTTAAAAAATTAGTGAAGATGAAGAAGAAACCAGCATCACTGAGGTGAAATCTTCTGGTGAGTGTTTTCTGAGAGGACAAAGAAGCTGTGTTCCAGAGATAGCCAAGGTTGTACCTTGTTGTGCACCTGGAGTTGATCATGTGTGAGAATCACCCAGGTGGTATTGGTTTTTAGGCATAAATGAATCTCATGCAGAGCAGCTAAGGCTTGGCACAGTGAAGGGAGTGTATGACAGAAATGCAGCGAATCCTAGTCACAGGGGAAGAACCCAGCATATTGAAGATGTCAGTCCCATGGGATGATCAGAAACAACAGCAGCAGCTGTAGAGCAGAGTCAAGCAGAACCTAGAGTGGAATAGATGGAAGAGCTGGAGAAGTGACCCAATCTCCTTTGAGGAACGCAGATGATCATGTGTGGATCCCAGATACTGGAACAAGAAGCTGTAATACTGAAGTTACCTTTGAAACCCTAATATTTTGAGATTCCAGAGCTGTGGGATACCTGCTCAGGAAAACAGTTCCAGACAGTGCAGTAACAGATAGTGAGGCAGGTCTTTGGATCAAGTACTTTTTTGACTGCCATGCATGGCTTGTGCTTGAACAGGAGCATGTTTCAATAATGACTGCAGGCACAAAGATGAGTTTGTAAAGCCCAATTAATTCTGTTTTAGAGAGTGCACAAAGTCCATTTGACTAAACATCCTATGACAACGCCTCCTTGTCAACAGCCAGTCAAGGTACAACTGCAGGGTTAAGCTACATATCGATAACTAATACACCTTACAGAGAAAAAGTTAGTCTACCTATCATGATTATCAGATGGTTTTGCCCCCTTGATTGGTTCCTGCAGATTATGCCAGTAATGCAGCTTTTAAAATATTAAGTTGCCGGCCTGCATGTTAATGTCCCAATCTTGCTGTAACTGAAATAAATACCCAGCACTCCTAGACTTGGTCTCTCAGATTTGATCTCACGTGAGGCTGACTGGTGAGAATCCTTATTACAGACCTCATAATAAAGACCTCCATGTGTTTGCATTACAATAGGCTCCTTGTTGGTTGTTGGGGTCTCTCTGACTTGGACATAACATCTTAATGCATTGACTGGAACCCCAAGACCCTCAGGACTCCCGACTAAAGGATTGAAAGGCCGGTTGTTAAGATGAACCATTGTTTCTATGTCAGTGGCTTGTCTGCCAGATTTGTGTGTGTGCTTTGGTTTTCAGGTTTTTCTTGAGTATCTGTGGAGGGAGATGACTAAATTGAACCTGGAACCCTGCTACAGTGGATACGCTGGAGAGTCATAGCCCCAAAGTGCTACGAAGATGTTCCAGAGCCTGGTATAGTGGACAGTGTTTCTCTGGTCTTAATTTCTGGGAAGGTTAGAACAGACTTGGAACCCTGCTACAGGGCTCACACTTGCCATCTTGTCTTCATTTTCTCCTTTGTCCAAGTGGAGTAATTTGTTGGGAAGCCTTTACCGCCCCCTTGTGACTGTCCATTTTGTGTGTGGCACTTTGTCATTCTCTCACTGAGGAAATGAGACAGACCCCATCCTAATCAATTTAGTTACCAGCCCCACACCTTGGGTTAAATCCTTCTTAACAACAGGACCTAGACCTATTGACTAGTCCATGACAGAGAGCTCTTCGAAGACAGCATCCAGGGCAAAATCAGTCTCTGCCTACCTGTTTTACAGGGTAGAAAGACAAAGACCTCATTTCCCACCTCCTGAACTACCCTCTACAGTTCATATGTGACTCTGTAGTTTTGAACTTACAGCTGTCATAAGTTGGAATTTTGTTCTTCATCGATTCTAACAAATTTAGCATGTCTTCCTTGGATCAGAAATCCTGTCCTTTGTGGGTATATTTGTGGGTATATTTGGGTTGTTTGGGACAATCTGCTTTTCTGTCCACCTTCCAGTTGTTTTAGCCTCCTCTTTGGTAGAATTCCCTGGAAACCCAGCGTTAAAGATGCTCACCCCAGGTCAGCACAGCCTCTGAACTCCCCATTCCAGTGTATCCTTCACTACTCTGAGCCAGGTTCCCTCCCTATTATGTCTTTGCTCAGCCAAAACTCCAAGTTCCTCATGGGGTGGCAGGAGCTTCTGTATTGATATGGTTAGCTCATTGGTTTTGAGTTTTTACAAGTTCCTCATTTATTATTGTATCTGTGTCATACTTGTTTTCGGTTCTCAGCATTTCAGAGCTACAGTCATCTGAAGTAACCTCATTGAGGGCGTGTCCTCATCAGGATGGCTGGTTGCTATGTCTGTGAGAGATAGTGTAGATGATTGGTTAGGAAGACTCTTCTATGCTGGGCAGTGGTGGTGCACGCCTTTAATCTCAGCACTTGGGAGGCAGAGGCAGGCAGATTTCTGAGTTCAAGGCCAGCCTGGTCTACAGAGTGAGTTCCAGGACAGCCAGGGCTACATAGAGAAACTGTGTCTCGAAAAACCAAAAAAAAAGGAAGACTCTTCCACTGAGGATGGCAATATCCCTAAGCAAGTGGTCCTGGGTTGGATGAAAGAGCAGGCTGAGCTTGAGACAGTGACCAAGCAAGAGAGCAAGCCAGGAGACAGTGTTGTCCATGCTTTTTGCCTTCAGTTTCTAATCTAAGCTCCCAAAATGATAGACTGATCTGTCAGAGCCATGTACAACAACCACTTATTACCTTAGATGCTTTTGCTTAGAGGATTCAATCACAGCAGCAGAATATCAAGTTAGAACAACAACATGGTATCAAAGGGTTATTTTGCTGCTGGACCGAATCTACATAGTAGATTGCATTCTTGTGGACAAGAACAAATTTTGGGTAAAAAGGTTTTTGGATTTGTTGTTGTCTCTAACTCTCCACTGGGGGTCCTGCCTGACTGCAGATGTGGCCTCTTCAGCATCCATATCTTACTGCTATGCATCTCAGCTAAGATCAACTCCATAGTCTCTCGCCACACCTGTTGCTGGTTCTCCCCGATTCCCCTTCTTATCTGCTCTCCCATGCAATTCTCTCTCTCCCATCTGCCTCCTATGACTGTTTTATTCCGGATTCTGAGAGAGATTCACCCATGCCCATTTGGGCCTTCCTTCTTGTTTAGCTTCTTTGGGTCTATAGAGTGTAGTGTGGGTTTCCTTTTTTTTTTTATGACTATTATTCACTTGTAAGTGGGTACATACATGCATATGCTCTTAGATCTGGGTTACCTCACTCAGGATAATAGTTTCTAGTTGTATCCATTTGCCTTCAAAATTCATGATGTCCTTGTATTTTGTAGCTGAATAGTTTTTCCTTTTGTAAATGAACCACATTTTCTATATCCATATTTTGGTTGAGTGACATCTGGGATTTTTCCAGTTTCAAGCTGTTATAAATAAAATGGCTATGAACTTTGTAAAGTCCCTACTCTAGGTCCACCGCCTGCACAGGGTCCCTCTATCCAATATCCTCTGTTTCTCCTTTGAAGAAGGTGTGGGCCCCTGGGTATCTCCACACCACTGTGCATCAAGTCTCTGCTGGGTTAAGTTCATCCTTTCCATTGAAGCCAGACATGGCAGCCCAGTTCACGGAGCATATTCCAAAGATAGACAACAGCTTTAGGGACAGCCCTTGGTACAGTTGTTGGAGGACCATCATGAAGACTGAGCTACACATCTGCTACATATGTTCCAGGGGCCTTAGTCTAGACTGTGTGTGCTATTGGTTTGTGGATCAGGCTCTGTGTGTCCCCAAGGGTCCAAGTTAGTTGAGACTGTTGGTCTTCCTGTGGAGTTCCTATCCTCTTCAGGGCCATCAATCCTTCCCCCAACTCTTCCATAACAGTCCCCAAGAACCATTCAATGTTTGACTATGGTTTTCTGTATCTGTTTCAAGTCAGCTGCTGGGTGGAGCCTCTTAATGGACAATTATGCAACGCTCCTGTGTATAACAAACTATCCCTAATAATATCATGGATTAGTGCTTGTTCATAAGGAGGGTCTCCATTTGGGCAAGTTTCCATTGGCCATTCCCTCAGTCTCTGCTCCAGCTTTACCCCTGTATTTCTTTTTAGACAGGACAGATTTTGTTCTGTGTGTCTACTGTGTTGTGGTTGAAACTGATTCTTCAGCTTTCTTCTCATGTTCCCATACATTCCCCATTTGGTCTCAGCCCCTAAATCACATAAGATACAGTATAAACATTTGGTATTCAATATTAAGCTATTTTGCAAGCCTGGTGAATTTATATTTTTAACTTTATATCTTTTGTTTATTGTTTTTGAGACTAAATTTCTCTGTGAAGACCTTTTTGTGCTGATAGCAGATATAGAAACAGCAGAAGCCACCTGACATGTTTTTGTAAAATAAGCACATGCTTCTGTGTACCTCTTCATCCACATCTTTAACTTTAAAATTCGGCAAAATATATTATATTATATTTCTCTAAATGGCATATGTTCATGATATTGATACTGCCTGAGGCTTCACACTCATTGGATTCCAGGTGTATGTCATTTGCCTTACCCTTGTGTTTGTTTTGAAATTTTTGAATAAATAAGTATTGTGCCTGTGTGGATGGATATGAATATCATGCCTCATCTTTACTTTTGTCAGAAGATGTCCTCAGTCCTCTTGATCTTGAAGTAATGGGTAGTTGTTGATTCCCATGTAAATACTAGAAATTGACCACCATTATGTGGAAGACCAGCAGGAGCTTTCCACTCCTACGCTATATCTCCTGCCCTATGTTCCTTATTTCTGATCAACATATACATTACTAATATTTTCATCTGTCTATTTTTAACTGTTTAAACATGCATTCCCTTGTAGTAAAATTTATTAATGTTGCTGTTTAAACTGGTTCACTTCATGTTTTTGCAAGATGGATACAGCACTGCAGTGAATGTATAATTCTTTGTAGGAACTTCAGTAAAGAATTATGAGTTCTCTCTATCATTTTTATTTCCTTGGTTGATTTTTACAGGGGAGTGAGGGTCTTCATATGTAACTTTTAATGTCCTGCAAAACATCACATAGACCATGCCAGCATCCAGCTCAATGACATACACCTGCCTGTACCTTTGTGATTAAAGACATGAGCAAATACACACAGCTTTCCCAACATTTTTGTAGTTAGTAATTGTTCATACAGCCTTTCAGATGTTTGTTCAGTACAGTTGATCTGTTTCCCCCTGTATATCCCTCTCAATTGCCATTTGTGTTGCAAGGCTCCATCCTATTCAAAGGGATCAGAAGCAAAACAGGTGAAACTTATAATTCAATTTCCTTCTAAAATGACAGAATGATTATATTATAACTTCTGTTTCAGGAAATAAGTGGAGGAAGCACAAGAATTACATTACTACATTGTCTAGAAAATATCCATTTATTTACAGTGATTTTAGGATCATGCTTTGTGTTGTACACATGTGTGTGATATTTTAGGATGCAGTGACTTATGATGATGTGCATGTGAACTTCACTGCAGAAGAGTGGAATTTGCTGGATCCTTCCCAGAAGAATCTCTACAAAGATGTGATGCTGGAGACCTACCAGAACCTCACAGCTACAGGTAAGACTGAGAATTTTGTGTTGCTTTTCAAAATAATGGAACAAGTGATTCTTGGTTATTGAAGAGCCTTTGTTATTTCAATTGAGAACAAAGAAGATTAAGCTGAATAAATCAGGTTTAGTGCTGTCAAAATTCACTGTAACTTGAATTTTACCTAATTTCCAATATTACATCATTCATTTTCTGGTACTGTGTTTTAGGTTACAGTTGGGAAGATCATCATATTGAAGAACAATATCAAAGTTCTAGAAGATGTGAAAGGTAGTTTTCATGTACAAGCTGATACAAATATGCCTGTGAGGAAATTTTAATGTGTTCTGGAAGCTCTAAAGAAAAGCTAGTGTGTAAAAAACTCAGTCCTTTAAGTATAGCTATGATTATAATATTCTCACAAAGCCGTGTTCTTCAATATCAGTTATCTGATTTACGTTTTAAGGCATTCCTCTAAGGAAGAAGACATGGAAACAATGCCTTAAGAGATACCTTTAATTGATTTGTAGCTCCATTAGAGCTTTGCTGTGGGATTACCAATCTGAATAGTTTCATAATATTTAGATGATGCACATTGAATAGTGATAAATGTATATCCAAAGCCATCTAATAAGCAAATAGTCCATGGTAAATTTGGTGATACTCATATTCCTGTAATGACATTTGTAAGTTTATTGAGTGGTCAGTTAGTGAGAGTGAAGAAAGGCATGGAGAAACCTTAATCCATATACCACATGTCTACAAAGAAAATGTCAAATGGTGTGAATTCAATTTGGAAACCTTTCACTCATTCTTCTTTTATTAGGTATATCAATTGTCAGAATGGATAAAACCTTGTGAGCATAGGGATGTTGAAAGAAGCAACGAACCTCTTTCTACTCCAGAACAATGAGAAGATATGTAGCATTCTCTGTTAGACTTTCTGAATATGATAGACATTTACAAATAATTGGTTTTCTGACATTAGTGGGGACATTCCCAAGTCACAGTGCAGAAAATCTCTATGGGTACCAGAAGTTTGGAAATTCTTCTGTTTGTCCTGGCTCACAGTGCTGCTGAGGTGTGATTTAAACTACAGGAAAAACTAAGAAAGCAAACAGTGTTTTAATACTCTGATGTCTTCAGTCATGTGAAATACATGATATAGAAATCTCATATAGAAAAAGGATGTTATAAATGTGAGCTACATGATCTTACCATCACAGGTATTTTCAAAGAGGTAAAGCAACCCACAGTGAGCAAGTACAACCATGAACATCAAAGGGATAAAACCTTACTATCTGAGTGTTCTTTATTATTAGACCAGCTGCAAAATTTATTCATATTGATAAAAGTATTGATCAGGGTAATAAATGTAGTAAAGCTTTCACATGTGCCCATTATTGTTGCAGGCATGAAATAATTCATACTGGAGAGAATCCACATGAATGTAATCAATGTGGTAAAGCCTTTGCAAGATCCAGTCATCTCCAAAAACATAAAAGAAGACACACTGGAGAGAAACCCTATGAATGTAATCAATGTGGTAAAGCCTTTTTACATCACAGTGGTCTCCAAGACCATAAAAGGACACATACTGGAGACAAACTTTATGAATGTAATCAATGTGGTAAAGCCTTTTCACATCTGGGTCATCTCCAAGTCCATAAAAGTACACATGCTGGAGAGAAACCTTATGAATGCAACCAATGTGGTAAAGCCTTTTCATGGCACAATACTCTCCAAAGACATAAAAGAACACATACTGGAGAGAAACCTTATGAATGCAATCAATGTGGTAAAGCTTTTTCACGTCACAGTAGTCTCCAAAGACATAAAAGAACACATACTGGAGAGAAACCTTATGAATGTAATCAATGTGGTAAAGCCTTTTCATGTTACAGTAGTCTCCAAAGACATAAAAGAACACATACTGGAGAGAAACCTTATGAATGTAATCAATGTGGTAAAGCCTTTTCAGGTCACAGTAGTTTCCAATATCATAAAACAACACATACTGGAGAGAAACCTTATCAATGTAATCAATGTGGTAAAGCCTTTTCATGTCACCGTTATCTCCAAAGACATAAAAGAACACACACTGGAGAGAAACCCTAAGAATGTAATGAATGTGGTAAAGCCTTTTCAGATAACAGTAGTCCCCAATATCATAAAAGATCACATACCAGAGAGAAACCTTATGAATGTAATCAATGTGGTAAAACCTTTGCTAGGCCCAGTCATCTCCAAAGACACAAAAGTACACATACTGGAGAGAAACATGAATGCAATCAATGTGGTAAAGCCTTTTCACGTCAGAGTGGTCTCCAATATCATAATAGAACACATACTGGAGAGAAACTGAATGTCATGAATGAGGTGAAGCCTTTCCAGGACACAGTCATCTCTGATTACACAAAAGAAAATGTGCAGAGTGAAACCTTATGAATGTAGTCAATGTGGTAAAGCCTTTGCTTGTCACTGTACTCTCCAAACACTTGAAGGAACATACGCTTCAGAGAAACCTTACAGATGTGATGAATGTGATAAGGCTGTGCATATCTCTTTCATCTCCAAAGACAGAAAAGAACAGAAACTGAGCAAAAACCTTTTGATTGTTCTAAAGTTGGGAAATTGTTTACATGCCACAGTGGTTTCTGAATACAGAAATGAACACATATGAGTGAGAAACCATCTGAAAGTAATCAACATGTTAAAGCCTCTGCATGTCCTAATCATTTTTAAAAGCATGAAAGAATTTATAGTAAAAATAAACTCTGGTGATCTAAATTTGTTTGACCCTAAGAAGTTGCAATATTAAGAGATGTGCCTTGTGGAAGATATTACCTTTTTGAAGGAATTGAATTACTATGGTGGTGGTCTTTGGAGCTCAGGCCAGTACAAAACAGACCCTCCTACCACTTGGCTGGAAGACAGTCTCTTCCTGGATGCCTTCTCATGAGGATGCAGAACTCTCAGCTCCTTCTCCAGCTCATGGCTGCCTGCATGCTGACATTCCTGCTATGATGGCAATGGACTAAACATTTGAAAGTGTAAGCCAGGCCCAATTAAATATTTGCCTTTAACACAGTTGCCTTGGTTACAATGTCTCTTTTTAGCAATGAAAATTCTATCTGAGACAGAAGATGGTACCCCAGACTTAAGTATTGCTACGATAGGCCTGATTATATTTTTTTGTTTTGTTTTATGGAGCAATGTGAATTTTTAGACTTTGGGATTGTATATGCATTAAGTGGAACTTACTGGGCCATCCTAGTAGGAATATGAAACACATATGTACTGAGGGTGATTTGAATTTTGTGTATAGTTTTTATGATGTTTAGCTGAAGAATGTTGCTGCCTTTTGCCCTTGTCTGTAGAGTGTCCTTGAAGATAAGGTAAAGAGGTTGATATTCATTGCATTGACAAAGGAAGTCTCAGTGAAGCCAGCAAAGCCTTTGACCTGTGTTTAGTCTCATGATGATTTGAGCAAGCATGGTAATCTTAGAAAGAAAAAATATAAAATGTTAGGTCAAAAGAGAAAATCTAATCAGGAAGTTGAATGAAGCTAAATTCTGTGATCAATGATATTAAATGGAATTAAAGGAACGGTGACATTAGGGCAAGATTCCATCCACCTAAACTTATGGATGTGAAGTTGGACAAAGGAGAACTGAATCGTGTTAGGCATTATTATTACCTAGTTGTTTTTTTCATGTGGACACAAGAGTTACTAGTATGTGTGAAGTTGACAATTGATGGATTGTGATTACTATTCTGGGTTATCATTTTAAGATCTAAAATAGCTGGGCGGTGGTGGCGCACGCCTTTAATCCCAGCACTCGGGAGGCAGAGGCAGGCGGATTTCTGAGTTTGAGGCCAGCCTGGTCTACAGAGTGAGTTCCAGGACAGCCAGGACTACACAGAGAAACCCTGTCTCAAAAAACCAAAAAAAAAAAAAAAAAAAAAAAAAAAAAAAAAAAAAAAATCTAAAATAAAATACTTAAGTACAAGCATGGAGGTATATTTCTTACATCCCAGATAAACTTCAAGCAGATCTCTGATTCAAGACTTCCTAGTACAGAACACATTTTAAGTAAGAAAAAGTTTAGGTATGTGCAAAGTGTTACACGTGTATTACCCAGCATTCAGAAGACAGAGCCATGCAGATCTTTGAGTTCAAGGTTCATCTACAGAGCAAGTTCAAGGACAGCCAATCTTAGGCAGTGAAGTTGTTGAAAAATAGAAAGCTGTTGATGATGTAATAGAAGGGGCCATGTTTGGGCCCCAGCAAGCAGAGGAATTCAGGAACTTTGTTCATGTGGCTCTGCTTTTAGAGGAAAGAATAAAAGGGACGACTGAGACAATTGATGCTGGTTGGTTGTAGTTCGAAAATTAGTGGGGATGAAGAAGAAACCAGCATCACTGAGGTGAAATCTTCTGGTGTTTTCAAAGAAGAGAATGAAGTTGTATTCCAGAGGTAGCCAAAATTGTCCCTTGTGGTGCAGCTTGACTCAGTCCTGTGTAAGACTCACCCAGGTGGCACTGGTTTTAAGGCATGAATGTTTCATGCAGTGCAGCTGAGGCTTGGCACCATGAAGGGAGCATGAGAGGAACACAGTCAAGACTGTTTGTCACAGAAGTACCCAGCATATTGAAGATGTCAGTCCCATGGGATGAGCAGAAAGAACAGCAGCAGCAGTTGAGTGGAGTCAAGCAGAACCTAGTGTCCTATAGAGGGCAGAGCTGGAGAGAGACCCAGCTTCTTTTGAGGAGCACAGAAAATCATCTGTGGATCCCAGATACTGGAACAAGAAGCTGTAATTTTGAAATTACTTTGGAGACCAAAGAGTTTTAGATTCCCAAGCTATGGAATACCTTCTCAGGAAAACTACTTTCAGAAAATATAATCAGCCAAAGAGAAAGAATTGTGTTGCAGTGAGCAGGGCAGGAAGGAGTTGGAGATCTGAAGAATGCTTTGACATCAGACATGGAGATGCAGATTTTGGAGATTTCCTTGCTGGCTTTTGGTCTTCTTTTGCCCTAGTATTTCTTCACAATGTTGATTAGGAATGGTGACCTATATTCTGTGAATTTGGATGAATATTATGTGCTATTTTTTGAAAGTACAGGGGATCATAGTTACATGATTGGAATGATCTCAGAAGAGACTTTGAACATTGGAGTTTTAACATTTATGAGACTTCTATAGATGATGGGGACTTTTTAATTTGAACCTCACATATTTTGTATTATGCTATTTTTAAGTATGGTCTCCATACACTCATGTGTTTGCACAATCATATGGGGGCCAGGCAGTGGAATGTGGTAGTGTAAATATGCTTGGCTCAGGGAGTGGGAGCAAGTTACTATGAGATGTGGCCTTGGAGGAAGTGCATCACTATGGGGGTGGTCTTTGAATTTCCACCCAGTGCAGAATGGGCCCTCCTATTAGCTCCCTGGCAGACAGTCTCTTCCTGGCTGCCTTTGGATCAAGATGCAGAACTCTCAGCTTCTTTGCCAGCATCATGTTTTCTTGCATGCCTGCCATGCTTCCTGCTATGATAAAAAGGACTAACTCTCTGAAACTGTAAGCCAGTCCCCATTAAACTGTTGTTTTTAAAGGAGTTGCCTTGTTCATGATTTCTTTTCATAGCAATGAAAATACTAAGACAGAAACCCTGTGAGTGTATTTAATACAGTCAAGCCTTTGCACAATTCTGTAGTCTTCATTATCATGAAAGAATGTGTGCTAGAGAAAAACCTTATGAATATTTTTAGTATAAGGAAGCATCGCACACCTCTAAAGTCTTCATTATTATGAACATATTCATACTGGACAGTGGTTACACACTGTGGTTAAGTCTTTATGTTATGGGGTCCACTGAGATCCAATACAACTCAAACACAGGACAAGGCAAATGATAAGAATTTCTTGTAATCATGTCACTGCTGATGAATCAGGACCACAAAATTACACTCAGAAGCTTAGCTGGAGTATCCCCAGCCTCACCCCTACCCTGAATCAGAAAGTTATATAGCTTCCAAAAGTCAAAACCACAAAGTCCTGTGCCAAGTTACAGTTACATTTTTCTCCCAATCACAGTTTTTTGTTGTTGTTGTTGTTGTTACTCTATGTCAAATGATACAGAATGTAGGTTGTACGGTCTATACTATATAGCCATTAGTTCTTTTGTGGTTAAGAACATGCATTATATTTTGAGGAATAAAACATGAATAACAGAAATTATGGTTAGGAACAGTTGTCATGTTTTGGGGAACAAACCATGAATAATGAAAGCTGGTCAGATATTATTAAGTACACAGGTCCCCTATGACCTGGAACTTAAACTTAGTTTCAGTTTATGATTAAATGGAAATTGGTAACAAAAAGGCAGTCCTTAGGGCAAGTTTCTTTTGATTCTTCCCAACATTTGTATATTATAGACATATTTGAATATGTAACAGAGAACATATTGAAGATATATCTTACAAATTTTATCAATGAGATAAAACCTTTTCACAACACAGTCATCTATGAACATGGAAGAACACATCCTGGAGAGAAATGCTATGCATAAGCAATGTGGTAAAGCCTAGGCATGTGGCAGTCATCTTAGAAACCATGAGATAAAGTCATAATGCAACAAACCCCACAAACCTAGTCAATGCATTAAAGCTGTGTACTTTCTGGTATCTTTATATAAGAGTAAACTCTTCAGCATGGAATCAGTCTATTAAAGCCTTTGTGTATCACAGTCACCTTTGAGGACTCTCAAGAATACCAAAAGTAATCTGTGACTACAAAGAATTTGGTAAGGTCTTACCCAACACACTGAGTTATTCAAGGTTATTTATTATGAGGAAAAAATTGTGTCAAGCGTCAACAATCAATTCAAACTTTATGGTGTTTCTGTATTTTGTTTGCACTTGCAAACTCATTTGTAACACACTTACATTGAGTTACTCAAGTTTGTGTATTATGAGAAAAAATGTGACAAGCATCAACAATCAATTCAAACTTTATTATTTCTATTTTGTTTGCACATACAAACTCACTTGTAATGCCACTGAATTTTCTTTGCATTTTTTAGTTATTCATGTATCCAACAATGTTGTTGAAAGGGCTTATGAGCTCTAAGAATTACATTTGGGAAGTTTTGGTCCACTTGTATCATCTGCAAATAAAGACAATTTTGGCCAGGTAGTGGTGGCACACCCCTTTAATCCCAGCACTTGGGAGGCAGAGGCAGGTGGATTTCTGAGTTCAAGGCCAGCATGGTATACAGCTGAGTTCCAGGAGAGCCAGGCTTAGAGAAACCCTGTCTGGAAAAAAAAAAAGATAATTTTACTTCCTCCTTTCTAATCTATATTACCTTTATCTTCCTCAGTTTTATTGCTCTTGCTAAACTTTTAGATAGTATTTTAAATAGATACGGAGAGAATGGATCACCTCATCTTGTTTGTCAATTAGGGGAATTAATATGAATGTCTCTCCATTTAATTAATTGTTGGGTATAGGTTTGCAGTAAAGTGACATTATGTTTAGGTGTGTCCTTTGTATCCTTAATTACTCCAGGAACTTTATCATAAAGTGGGATTAAATATTGTCACAGAATTATTCATCATCTAATGAGATGACCACTTGTTTTATTTTCTTACACATTAAGCACATTATATTAAACCATTCCTGGATCTCTTTAATGGAGCCTGCCTCATTGATCATGGAGGATGATCTTTTGAAGTGTTTTCTATTTTACTTATTTTATTAAATATTTTTGCATCTGTGGTTTTAAGGGAAAATGGTCTGTAATTCTTTTTTGTAGCTGAGTCTTTATATTGATTTGGATATTTGCATAACCATGGGTTCACAAAATAAAATCAGCTAAGGTTTCCTCTTTTTCTATATTGTTGGATACTTTGAGGAGTATTCTCATGAACTTCTTTTTGGAAATCTGGTAGGATTCTACCCTAAAACTCATGGCCCTGGCCTCTATTTGTTGGCAGACTTGCAATGACTTCTGTTTTTCTAGGTGTTTAGGTCTGTTTAAGTATTTACCTTAGTTTCATTTAACTTTGGTAAGTGGAACCTATTGAGATTAGCCTTTAGTTTTAGAATTTCTAATTTGGTGGTGTACAGGCATTTTGAAACTATGTCTTTATCATTCTCTAGCTTTCTTAATTGTTTGTTATTTTGTCACCATTCTTATTTTAGATTTCATTAATTTGGATATTCTCTGTCTTTTAATAAGTGTTTCTATTTGGTCCAATAAAAGGCTCAAAGGACCAACTCCATGTTTCATTAATTCTTTGTATTCTTCTCTTTCTATTTTATGGATTTTGCTCCCAATTTGACAATGTCTTGATATCCACTTCTTTTCTTCATTGCTCACTCACTTCTTTCTGTTCTAAACTTTAGAGGATGCTCTTAAATTGCCAGTGTGAGAGCTCTCCAATTTTTTTATGTAGGGATTTCATACTATGAACTTTCATCTTAGAGACAGTATCATTTCTTTGTGTTCCATAAGATTCTGCATGTTGCATATTCATTTGCATTGACTTCTATAAGGTCTCTAATTTCTTCCTTTATTTCTGTCTTAACCTAGTTTTCACTCAGTAGTGAGGTGTGCAGTTTCCAGGAGGTTGTAAGCTTTGTGTTCTTTCTGGTTTTGTTGATATCCAGCTGTAATCCATGATGGTCTGATAAGATACATGGTGGGAGCTTCTTTTTCTTTTATGTATTGAGACCTGCAATGTGTCTGAATATGTTTGCAGTTTACAAGTGAGTTTCATGAGGTGCTAAGCAGAAGGTTTATTCTCTTCTATTTCAGTAGAATGTTCTCCAAATTTCAGCTGGATTCATGTTCATGCTATCAGTTAGCTAGAGTATTTCTCTAATTTTGGTCTGGAGAATTCATCCATTGGTGAGAATGGAGTGTTGAAATTTGCAAGTATAATGTATGAAGGTTATCATGTGATTTTTACTTTAAAACTCTTTATTTTACAAAGGTATGTGACCATGTATTTAAGGCATAGATGTTAAAAATTGAAATGTCATCTATGGTAATTTTTTCCCTTTGATGTATATGTGGTATCTTTCTCCATTTTTTTTTTTGTTTCTTAAAACTGCTTTAAAATGGATACACCAGCTTGCTTCTTTGGTCTATTTGCTTGGAATAACTTTTTACAACCCTTTACACTAAAGTAATGCTTCTTTTTTATGTTGAGCTATCTTTCTTTTTTTTCTTTTTTTCTTATTACAGTTTTTATTTTTTAATGATTTATTTATTTATTTTATGTATGTGAGTACACCATTTCTCTCTTCAGACACACAAGAAGAGGGCATCAGACCCCATTACAGATGGTTGTGAACCACCATGTGGTTGCTGGAAATAGATCTCAAGACCTATGGAAGACCAGTCAGTGCTCTTAACCACTGAGCCATCCTCTCCAACCCAAGCTATATTTCTTATATGCAATAGAAGGATAAGTTTGTGTTAGCATCCATTCTGTTAGCCTGTGTCTTTTTATAGTCATCTGAGGTCATTGATATTGAGAAAATCAATGAATGGTGATTGTTATCTCCTGATATTTTGTTGTTGTTACTGCTGCTGCTGGTCATGGTTGTGGTGTTGGGGTGTGTATGTGTGTGCTTTCCCTTCTTTTGTACATAACAAGATTATTTACTACCTGTATTTTCATATCTATCATTAATCTCCTTGGGTTGGATTCTTCCTTCTACACTTTGTGTAGTGTTGTTTATATAGATAGATCAGGATAGGGGATAGGATTAAGGTTAGGATTAGAAATCCCCAAGTAATATTTACCACAAGATGACTGTAATTATGATTTGTGTCCAATGATTGAAATGGAATGGAGAGTAAGATGATAGAGGATACTCAGTAGTCCTGGCTCTGGTTCTTTCTAGAAAAGGTCATACTGTGCTTTCAGATGCCTTTCCTTTAAAGAAGATGAAAAGGAAAGATTGTTCCAGTAACCCATTATTGGACATGGAAGTTGAAAGGCAAAATGCTGCTCCCTGTGGTGGTGCATGCCTTTAATCTCAGAGCCCAACAGACAAGTCAGGAAGATTATAACGCCAAGACCCAGCTCAGCTATCTAATGAATTTGAGGCTAGCTTAAGCTAAATTAAACCGTCTTACTTTCACCTCAAATATTTTCATTGAAACTGGTTAAAAAAGGTGTCATGTGAGTACATACATTCATACGTATCCCTTTCTACTTAATGTTTTTAGATGTCAATAAATGCATTGGAAAACAAGAAGAGTTAATAATAAAATATTAAAATTAATTTCTGTGGGAGAATTTAAGTTTACTTTAGCTTTTGGGTTTTCTCTTTTGCATCTATATTTCATTATTTTATGTATCAAACATGGATTCCTTGTGCAGTTTAATCAAAAGCACAAGCTATGACAAACAGTCTGCACAACAGTGTGGTCTGTAATGTGTTATTTCATTCTAATTCCTAGGGATTAAGAAAAAAATGAAATACACATTGTAGCCCAGCTGCAGAGGTCACATGTGGATCTGGAAAGTCTCTGGTACAAGAAGGCCAAGAAAATCTCCAGTGCTAAAGAAAAATCACAGAATTCCCAGGATGATATTTTGTTTTCTCGTTAAGCAGTACAAAAGCCTGCTTCTGAGCAAGACACTGACTTTGAACCTTCACAAGACCAAGGGCCTCTCCTCCCATTGATGCCCAACAGGGCTGTCTTCTGCTACATATGCAGATGGAGCCATGGGTCTCTCCATGTGTACTCTTCAGTTGGTGGTTTAGTCCCTGGGAGCTCTGGGGGGGTCTGGCTGGTTGATATTGTTGCTCTTCCTATGGGGTTGCAAACCCCTTCAGCTCCTTCAGTCCTTTCTCTAACCCCTCCATTGGGGACCCCATGCTCAATTCAATGGTTGGCTGCAGGTATCTGCCTCTGTATTTGTCAGGCTCTGGCAGAGCCTCTCAGGAGACAGCTATATCAGGCTCCTGTCAGCATGAACTTCTTTGTATCCATAATATTGTCTGCGTTCGGTGACGATATATAATATGGATCCCCAGGTGGGGCAGTCTCTGGGTAGCCTTTCCTTCAGTCTCTGCTCCACACTTTGTCGTCTCTGTATTTGCTCCTATGAGTATTTTGTTCCCTCTTCTAAGAAGGACCAATGAACTCACACTTTGGTCTTTTTTATTCTCTCTCTCTCTCTCTCTCTCTCTCTCTCTCTCTCTCTCTCTCTCTCTCTCTCTCTCTCTCCTGTTTGTTTTTTGAGACAGGCTTTCTCTGTGTAGCCCTGGCTGTCCTAGAACTCACTCTGTAGACCAGGCTAGCCTTGAACTCAGAAATCCGCCTGCCTCTGCCTCCCAAGTGCTGGGATTAAAGGCGTGCACCACCACTGTCCGGCTTGTCTTTATTCTTGAGTTTCATGTTGTCTGTGAACTCTATCAGGTATTCTGAGCTTTTGGGCTAATATCCACTTATCAGTGAGTGCATACCATGTGTGTTATTTTGCGTTTGGGTTAACTCACTCAGGATGATATTTTCTAGTACCTTCCATTTGACTAAGAATTTCATGAATTCATTCTTTTAAATAGCTGAGTAATACTCCATTGTGTAAATGTACAACATTTTCTGTATCCATTCCTCTGTTGAAGGACATCTGGGTTCTTTCCAGCTTCTGGATATTATAAATAAGGCTGCTATGAACATAGTGGAGCATATGTCCTTGTTATACATTGGAGAATCTTCTGGGTATATGCCCAGGAGTGGTATAGCTGGGTCCTCAGGTAATGCTATGTCAAATTTTCTGAGGAACTGCAAGTCTGATTTCCAGAGTGGTTGTACCAGCTTGCAATCCAACCAACAGTGGAGGAGTGTTCCTCTCTCTCCACATCCTCACCAGCATTTACTATCACCTGAGTTTTTTATCTTAGCCATTCTGACTGGTGTGAAGTGGAATCTCAGGGTTGTTTTGATTTTCATTTCCCTTATGACTAAGGATGTTGAACATTTATTTAGGTGTTTTTCAACCATTTGAGTTTTCTCAGTTAAGAATTCTTTGTTTAGATCTGTACTCCATTTTTAATAGAGTTATTTGATTGTCTGGAGTCTAATTTCTTGAGTCCTTTGTATACATTAGATATTAGCCCTCTATCAGATATAGGATTGGTAAAGATCTTTTCCTAATCTCTTGGTTGCCATTTTGTCCTATTGACAGTGTCCTTAGCCTTACAGAAGCTTTGCAGTTTTATGAGGTTGAATTTGTCAATTATTGATCTCAGAGCATAAGCCATTGGTGTCCCTTTGAGGAACGTTTCCCCTGTGCACATGTGTTCGAGGCTCTTCCCCACTTTCTCTTCTCTTTAGTTTCAGTGTATCTGGTTTTATGTGGAGGATCTTGATCCACTTGGATTTGAGCTTTGTTCAAGGAGATAAAAATGGGTTGATTTGCATCCTTCTACGTGCGGACCTCCAGTTGAACCATTTGTTGAAAATTCTGTCCTTTTCCCACTTAATGGTTTTAGCTCCTTTGATCAAGTGACCATAGGTGTCTGGGTTCATTTCTGGGTCTTCAATTCTATTCCATTGATCTCACTGCCTGTCTATGTACCAATAACATGCAGTTTTTATCACTATTGCTTTGTAGTACAGCTTGAGGTCAGGGGTGGTAATTCCCCCAGAAGTTCTTTTATTGTTGAAAAATTTTTTCCCTATCCTGGGTTTTTTGTTATTCCCAATGAATTTGCAAATTTCTCTTTCTATCTCTATGAAGAATTGAGTTGGAATTTTGATGGGGATTGTGTTGAATCTGTAGATTGCTTTCAGCAAGATGGCCATTTTTACTATATTAATCCTGCCAACCCATGAGCATGGGAGATCTTTCCATCTTCTGAGATCTTCAATTTCTTTCATTAGCGGCTTGAAGTTCTTGTCTACAGATGTTTCACTTGCTTGGTTAGATTCACACCCAGGAATTTTCTATTATTTGTGACTATTATGAAGGGTGTCATTTCCCTAATCTCTTTCTCAGCCTGTTTATACTTTGAGTAGAGGAAGGCTACTGATTTGTTTGAATTAACTTTATATCTAGTCACTTTTCTAAAGTTGTTTATCAGGTTATCTGGTGGAAATTTTGGGGTTACTCATGTATACTATCATATCATCTGCAAATAGTGATATTTTGACTTATTTCGTTCTTATTTATATTCCCTTGATTTCCTTTTTGTTGTCTAATTGCCCTGGCTAGGACTTTGAGTACTATATTGAATAGGTAGGGAGAGAGAGGACAGCCTTGTCTAGTCCCTGATTTTGGTGTGATTGATTCAAGTTTCTGTGTCTGTGCAGGCTTGAATGGTTCTATGTGTCCTGAGTGCTCTGAGTTCTTCTGTCAGGTGCTGTGTGAAGACCTCAGGGAGGCTCTGAAATCGAGTTATGGTGAGCACAGGATCACTGCCCACAATGGGTAGGGGCAGGTGGCTGAGCAGTGGGAGTTGGGGTGCTGGGTTCTCTCTGGGACTGCATGGGAAGCATCAGCCAGATGTGACCACCTGTGAGGTCCCTGGTGATGCTCCTCACTTGTTAGATCAGGAGGTGACCTCTGAGTAACTTCACTATCTTGACTGATTCTGAATCTGCCCACAGTTGCATCCTTGTAGAAACATGGGTGGTTTCTCTGACTCTGCAGGACATGTGTCCAAACCATTTTGTCTTTTATAGTATACCTTAAGAAGACAGCTATGAATCTGATAGATCAGATTTTATACATTACTTGTTTTTGTTTTGTTTAGATTTTTAAAATTTTTTTCTGTTGCCTTTTTTTATATTTCTTTACTTTTTATGTTTAGTGTTTTGATTATTATGTAGCAAAGGGATTTTTCATCCAATCTCTTTGGCATTTTGGATGCTTCTTGCACCTTAATTGGCATTTTCTTCTTTAGTTTAGAAAATTCTTCTCTTATTTCATTGAAAATATTTTTCTAAAGGTTGAGCTGATATTGTTCATCTATTTCCATCATTTATAATTTTGCCTTTTCATATTTTGCAGAATTCTTTTTTGTTTAGTGCCAGGAACCTTTGAGAATTCATATATTTTGACCAATGTATCCATTTTGTTCTATTCATCTTTAATGTCTGAGAGTCTCTCTTCCTTTCCTATTTTCTGAGTGAACCTTACCTCTGTAGTTGTCAGTGCACGGGCAATTTCAATGCTCTGCTCTCAGGGACTTAGCAACTGCTTACGTCATTCCCTGTCTCCATCACCTGCTGCTGTTGTCATGTGTGCTTTATCGTTGGGAGCCGACTTTAAGCAGAAAGCGGCTAGAAAGCAGCTATCAACTTTGCAGCCATCTGGAACCATATACCTGAAATATAAAATATAAAATATAAAAAAAAAACAAAAGTAAAGTAAAACATAATATAAACTACAAAATTAAAAAGTAAATTAAATATAAAATTTAAATATAAAATATAAGATATAGAAAATAAAATATAAAATAATATAAAATATATAATTTAAATATAAAATATAAATGAAATATAATATAAAATAACAACGACAATCGCTTATCAGAATTAAATTGAAGTTGGGCTGAGGAACACAAGGAGTCGGAGGATTTTCGCTGTTAGTCTCTTGAGACCTCTTCCCTGTCCTTAATTTCTGTAACTGGTTACTTAAGTCCTGATACTCTTTTTCTAACTCTATCAGTTGTTTAAGGGTAGAAATTTTGTCCTGTGTGGTTCTCAACACTTTGTATACGTGGGCCACCAAATATAGCAGCTCTCTGTGTTTGTTCCCTGTCTCTGTTCTCTGCACAAGCCCCCTCTCTATTCTCTGTCTCTACCCTCATGACTCTCTCTCTCCCTGCTCCCTGTCTGTGTGTCTGTCTGCAGGTCCTCTTCTGTGTCTTTATCCCTTTCCCAAGTTCTAAATCCTTTCTTTTTCCCCAAACAACCTCTTTTGCACCATATTGGTTGCATGTTTTAATTTCTAAGGACCTGCAGTGACAGAATAAAGTAAAGTAAAACATAAAATAATATAAAATATAAAATTAAAATATAAATTAAATATAAAATTTAAATATAAATATAAGATATACAAAACAAAATATAAAATCTAAAATATAAAATAATATAAAATATAAATTAAATATGAAATTTAAATATAAAATATAAGACATAAAAATAAAATATAAAACACAAAATAATATAAAATATAAAATTTAAATGTAAAATATAAATGAATTTAGCTTGAATTTCTTGGTGACACATTTTCCTCGCTGTTATTTATTATATTCCTATGCTGGTGTCTAGGCCTCTGGGTTTGAGGTGATTATTGATCTAGGTACTGGTTTCTGGATTTGCTTTGTTTGAGTGGGAGTTTTGTTCCTGGGTTACTGTTTAATGTATGGGTTTGCAGAGAGTGTTGGCTGAGTGTTGCCTCTTTTACTGACCTGTTTGGTGGGTACTTTCAAGAGGGAATGTTTGCTCATGTTGAAAGCTGGGAGAAGGGGCAGGCAGGTAAAAATAATCTTAGCAATCCCAAAGTGGACATAGTCAGGAGAGGGGATAAACTGCCTCTGTTGTATAGTACAGTGCTAGGGGCAACTGTGAAAATTGCATCCGGGATAACAAATAGTGTGGTATATCTGTGGAAAGCTAACCTTGTGTCTCTCCAGGCATGGCATGTGGTTGAACAGGTATGTCTGATCATGTGGGGGCTGAGAAACAGGGATCAGGCAGGAAAGGAAGGGCATTTGGGGATTGTCTGTGGTATCTATAGGAGGTGTGCACAAAGGAAGAGAAAACTGCCACTAGTATTCTCTTCAAATTGTAAGGGCAACTGATATTAGACTTTGAAGTAATAGTGGGGTAAGCCTTTGGTCAGGGTACCTAGTCTACTTGCAGGTGTGGCTTTTGCTTGAAAAGGAATATCTGCTGATAATAAGGGGCTCAGACAAAAGATGAGTTTATAAAGCCCAACCAATTCTTTTTTGGGACTGCACAAAATCCACTTAAGCAAACATCCTATGACAACCCCTACCCCTTATCAAGAGCCAGTCAAGGTACAACAGCAAGGTCAAGCTACATATAGATAACTAATACACCTCACAGGAAAAAAAAGTTAGCCTACCCATCATGGTTGTCAGATGATTTTGCCCTCTTGTTTGATTCCTGAAAATTATGTCAGACATGCAGTTTCTAAAATATTAAGTTGCTGGGCAGTGGTGGCGCACGCCTTTAATCCCAGCACTTGGGAGGCAGAGGCAGGTGGATTTCTGAGTTCGAGGCCAGCCTGGTCCACAGAGTGAGTTCAGGACACCCAAGGATATACAGATTAACACTGTCTCGAAAAACCAAAAATAAATAAATAAATAAATAAATAAATAAAATATTAAGTTGCTGACCTGTATGTTAATGCCCCAATAATGCTGTTACCACAATAAATACCCAGCATCCCTATACTGGGTCTCTCACTTTGGACTTGATATGAGGCTGATTTGTGAGAGTCCTTGTTGCTGAGCTCATAATAAATACATTTGTGTGTTTACATTGTAATAGGCTTCTTGGTGGACTTTGGGTCTTTGTGACTTGGGCATAAAATCTTGTTGCATAGACTGCAACATCAAGACCTTCAGGACTCCCAAATGAAGGGTTGAAAGGCCGGTGGTAAAGGTGTGTCATTGTTGTTCTTTGTGTCAGTACCTTGTTTGTCAGATTTGTGTCTGTGTGCCTTGGTTTAAGTGTGGGAAGTGGCTCCAATCTCACCATTACAAGGTGGCGCTTGGCATAGGCATTGCTTGAGAGAAAAGACAACTCCATATATGGAGTTGTATGCGCTGAGAGGTGTGGTTACCTGATCACCCCACCTCGCATCATTGAAAATGACCAATCACCAGTGACTTCGTGGCAGTTGCTGATAGGATCAAGGCAATGCTTATAAGGGGCGGCAGGAGCTGGAAAGACAGGAGAAGAGACAAGAGAAGAAGAGGAAAGAGAGAAGAAGCTCATTGTACAGGGAGATAGCTGAATAAACCGCTTGAAGAAGAACACGGTTGCCGTTGCCTTATTCCGCAGGTCGGACGTGGGTAGCGATAAGTGGTGCCGAAACCCAGGATCCACTGAAACCTCTTGGGACGTGTTCAGAACTTTTTGCGGCTTCAGGACAGTCGACTGGGTAAGTTCCCAGGTAAGTGGGACAAGTTAGGTTCTCGGGTAGGAGACAAGATAGGTTCCCGGTATTGGGACGAGTTGAAAGTGACAGTTGAAAATGAAAGTTGAAAGCGAGAGTTGAAAGCGACAGTTGAAAGAGACAGTTGAAAGAGACAGTTGAAAGTGACAATTGAAAGTGACAGTTGAAAGTGAAAGTAGGTTCCTGGTTAGTGGGACAAGTCAGGCTTTCAGAAGAGACTATAAAGTTCCCAGGTAAGTGGGACAAGGATAAGTTCTCAGTTTAGAGACTATAAAGTTCCCGGTTTTGGGACAAGTTAAACAGAAAAATCGAAAGTAGTAGAGCTTAAGAAGGCTACTTTGGAAAAGTTCTTACAGGCCATGGATGAGGTTTCAGTTTCAGGGAAGGATCTTAAGATGGCCAAGGAACGAAGGGTCCAAGAATGATAATGTTAATTGATTTAACTTTTAAAATGGGTGTGATTTTGAGTTGTATAGCTAAATTTTTCCTCTGGACAAAAGGTCAATGTATAGGTTTTTCTGGTTACTGGCTTAAGGAAAGGCTAATTTGGGAAAAAAAGGTTTTTCTATGAGTTTTTTGATGAGGTCATTAGGGTAGTAGTTATATCTTCCAGAATTATATGGATCAGATATGACAGAGGTAGGCCTCCAGAAGACTAGATTCCAGAGAATCAAACAAAATAATTATCTTGATAAGAGACGGTGCCCCAATTCCCTGAACTTGGGGACTGAGATGGTTAATATTAGACTGTCTTTCTAGGGAAAAGTAATGGTTTTATTGAAACAGGAAAGAAGAGGTAAAATTGATTACACAGCTATAATCTATTGGTAGAAATCTGTATAATTGTTACTAAGCTGATGCAAATTCAAGGATTTCATTGGTATAATTTCTTCTATTGAAAATTTGTGGGTACAAGGCTTGTGCAGGCCTGCTTAACACCTGGCCTATATTTTTAGATTGGAAAGCCTATTTGATAGAATATTCAGCTGAATATGTGGCTCAAAATCAGGCAGCCGGACAGCAACAATGGGATCAGGACATGCTTTTAGGACAAGGTAGATGGACCATCTTGAATATCAGAGAGAAAAAGGGTTTTGAAAAGCAGTTGTTTTCTCTGTGTTATGTCAGCAAAAAAGAATGAAAAGGCTGTTTCAGAGCTCTCCTAGGAACAAGAGAAAATTCAGGAGACATCTTGAGTTTCTCTCTTCCACAGGAGAAATCCTTAGTTCTGCTTTCTTTGTTTATTGTCTTGTCCTTGGTGCACCAATATCCACGTGTGTCAATTGTTGTTTGAATGATTGGTGGTCTATGCTTTATGGTGTTCTATGTTTCAGGTTCAAAAGAAAAGATCGTTAAAACTGCTTGATCCAGCCTTTGATCTAGTTTACCTTGGTTTGAAAGGCAGTCTTAATATGCACAGAAGAGGTTGATAAGTTACCCTACACCTGTAGCTAAGAGTCGAGCTGAGCTGGAAAAACCTTTCCAGGAACTGATTGTCAGCATAAGCTGCTTTTAAAAGGCCCAGTAGCTTTTTGGATTCTATGATAAAGAAGAGTTGTCTTTCTTAGAAAAATCTCAGTGATAAGGTGCTTTTCTCTTGAAATTACAGCTAGAAAGACAAAATTTTGTTTGGCCTAAATATGAAAATTTGTAGGGAAATAGGAGGACCTTTATCTAATGCAGGACTAGCCACTGTGGTGATGCAAATGACTCTCAGTACAGGTGCAGCAAATAATAGGTGCAGCAAATAATAATGCGTGCTTTAAGTGTGGGCAACCAGGACACCTGAAGCATCAATGCCCACAGCTGCAGGGTAATCAGGATCAAAGAAGCCGAACTTCAGGTTTATACCCGAAGTGCAAAAAGGGAAATCATTTGGCGGCACCATCAGCTATGACCTTGTTTAGGACAGCAGGGATTTTGGTATCACTGCCACCATCGTGACAACTATTGCAGTGTCAGCTACTGCTGCTACTGCAGCAGGCCAAAGCAGCTACAGCCCTGGATACACAGCGGCAGATTAATTCTCAATTGAGAGCCAGGATTATACTGGAGAATCAAAGAGTGGATCTAGTCCAGGAGCAAGTAGACATGTTCATGGAATTAGCTCAGTTGGGCTGTCAGTGGAAGTATACAGGTCTTTGTGTGACATCTGTAGGATATGAAAATACAAGTCAAGCAGCTCATTTGTCTAGAAATTTGTCTCAGTATTTTACAGGAAATTGGACGGAAGATTTCGATGGCTTGATGCAGAAGCTGCGGCTAGCCATGGTGCAAGTGAATTCGACCTGTGTTGACCTGTCTGTTGCTGAGGGCCTGGCCTCCTGGATCCGATCTGCAATGAACCACCTAAAAGAATGGGCAGGAATTGCAGCCCTTAGCTTTTGCCTTGTTCTTGTCAGTTGCCTAGCACTATGGTCCATTCTGAAGATGCGTATGCAACAGCACAACGCTAATGCCATGATTGTTCAAGCATTTACTGCTCTTGAAGGAGGCCAGTCCCCGCAAATCTGGCTAAGCTATTTGAAGAGCTCTGAGTTGTAACATGCAGCAGGATGTAGGGCATAGCACCGCAGAGGGCGCTGTACATCCTCGGACATATGTCTGACTGCATACAGGTTTTGCCCTCGTTCCTGTCCCCTGGAAAACAGCATTGGGTTGGGTCGCCCATGGTAACCATACTGTAGACGGCAGGTGGTGAAAATGGGGTTGACAATCTCCCTTCAAATACAGGGGGTCAGACCTCTATGTCCTTCTGCTTGCATAAAACAAGAAAGGGGGAGTTGTGGGAAGCGGCTCCGATCTCACCATTACAAGGTGGCACTTGGCATAGGCATTGCTTGAGAGAAAAGACAACTCCATATATGGAGTTGTATGCACTGAGAGGTGTGGTTACCCAATCACCCCACCTCGCATCATTGAGAATGACCAATCACCAGTGACTTCGTGGCAGTTGCTGATAGGATCAAGGCAATGCTTATAAGGGGCTGCGGGAGCTGGAAAGACAGGAGAAGAGAAGAGAAGACAAGAGAAGAAGAGGAAAGAGAGAAGAAGCTCACTGTACAGGGATAGCTGAATAAACCGCTTGAAGAAGAACACGGTTGCCGTTGCCTTATTCCGCAGGTCGGACATAGGTAGCGATATTTAAGGATTTTTTGTTTGTTTGTTTGTTTGTTTGAGACAGGGTTTCTCTGTGTAGCCCTGGCTGTCCTGGAACTCACTCTGTAGACCAGGCTGGCCTTGAACTCAGAAATCCACCTACCTCTGCCTCCCAAGTGCTGGGATTAAAGACGTGCACCACCACCGCCCAGCGGTTTAAGGATTTTTCTTGAGTATTTGTGGAGGGAGATGAGTAAAGGAACATGGAAGCACAATGCAGTGGATGCAAACGAAAGTCCACAGAGGGCTTGAAAGATGTTCCCGAGCCTGGAGTAGTGCCCATGGTCTTAATTGCTGAGAAGGTTGGAGCAGATTTCGAGCATGACTCACAGGTGCCATCCTTCATTTTCTCCTCTATCCAAGTGTAGGAATCTGCTGGGTATCCTTTAGTGCCCCCTTGTGGCTGTCTATTATGTGTGTGGCACACTATTTTGTGACTTAGAGAGGAAATGAGACTGTTTCCCTTCCAATCAATTTAGTTACTAACCTTGGCTCAAATTTTTACCACAAGGCCCATGACAGAAAGCTCTTTCAGACAGCATCCAAGGCAAAATCAGGCTCCCTCTACCCTGTTTTACAGGGTAGAAAGGACAGGTACCTCATTTCCCCTTCCTAATCAACACTGTTACCAGTCCATATGTGAATCTGTAGTTTTGAATTTGGAACTGTCAGTAGATGGCAGGTTGTTCTTCATCCATTGCAACAAAGTTAGCATAACTTCCTTGGCTCTGCAGTCCTATGTCGGGCCTTGGACGAGGCAACTCCATTTAACCTGCACCATCAGGCGCATAACACAGAGGTAGAGGGAGTGATTAGCAGGTCTCCACCTCCAGAGATTAAAATATTAATGAGTTATCTAAAGGCGGGGGAGGGGCGTAGCTAATTAAGTTACTCCCTCCCTTTTTCCCCCCTCCCTAAAAATCCAGGGGAGGCTGGCTTTCGGCTGGGAGCACACACCATCTACAACCACTCACCACGCCATAAACAATAAAAGCTTTGGAAAACCGGACTCCACGTGTCACCTGGGCCTTCCTGCGCCTGCCACCAGATTCCCAGCCTTTGGAAACTTGAACTTGGTGATGCAGCTGCTGGCTCGCCTGTAATGGCTGCATGAATGTGGGACCCTCCACCGGCAGTGTGGGTAGCCCACCCAGGACCCCACTGCCAGATCACCTTGGGACACCGATGCTGGATTCCCTCGCAAGTTGTTTTTTTTCCCCCCACAGTCCTATTTCCAAGGCTGTTGGACAATCTGCTTCTCTGTTAACCTTCCAGCTGGTTAGAGTCTTTGGCTGCACTGGCCTGGGAACCCAGGGTTAAAGATACCTCACCCCAGGTCAGCACAGTCTCTGAGCTCCCCATTCCAGTGTATCCTTCCCTGCTCTGAGCCAGGTGCCCTCCCTATTTTGTCCTGGCTCAGCCACAACTCCAACTCCCTCTTGTGGTTGCAGAGACTCCTGTAATTGATATGGTTAGATGATTGGTTTTGCGTTGTTACAATTTCCTTTTTTATTGTCTCTGTGTCATAATTGTCTTATGTTCTCAGCATTTCAGAGCTACAGTCATCTGAAGGAGGCTCAATTGAGGGTGTGTCTTTATCTGAATGGCTGGTTGCTATGTCTGTGAGAGACAGTGTTAATGATTGATTAGGAAGGCTCTTTCACTGAGGCTGGCAATATCCCTAAGCAAGTGGTCCTGAGCTGGATGAGAGAGCACGTTGAGCATGAGACAGTGATCAAGCAAGAGAGCAAGCCAGGAGACAGTGTTTGTCCATGCTTTTTGCTTTCAGTTTCTAATCTAAGCTCCCAAAATGATGGACTGTGATCTGACAGAACCATGTAAAACAACAATTTATTACCTGAGATGCTTTTGCTCAGAGCATTTAATCACAGCAGCAGAGTAGCAAGTTAGAACAACAACAACAACATTGACATCTAAATGTGATTATGCTGCTGGACAGAATCTATGTTCTCTTTTGAAGGAATGTGGAGAATATCAGAAATTGAGATGGCAAAAGTCACAGAAAGCTGTACATGGATATTTACCGGTTGTTCTCATAGGACATGGAAGCTTGGGGTGTTGACAGTAGTGCAGCCAAATGTAGTTGAGGTCATGCTAGTTCAGTGGAAAATAAACTCTGTAAAAACCTTACGTAGAGGTCATTTGTGTGATCTTTTGGCCAAAAATCTTCCTTTCTTGGCTCATGCCCTGAGATACTGAGTGGAACACAATTTAAAACTAATATGCTGATTTTTATATTTTTATTTTATTTATATGTATTTTCTCTTTTCCCAGTTATTTATATATTCCATTATATCTCAGTTACTACCCCCTCCCTATTCCATCTTCCACAGTTCCTCATCCCTAACTCCATTTTTCTCCCCATGGAGGATGGGGACCACTTGAGTATTCCCCAGTCATGGCATGTCAAGTCTCTGCATGGTTAAGCACATCCTCTCTTCCTGAGGTAAGACACACCAGCCAAGTATTGGAAACACTTTGGACAGACAGGCAACACCTTAAGGGATGTCTCCCACTCCAGTTGTTCGGGAACCCACGTGAAGACTGAGTAGCACTTGTAGTATATATGTGCTGGGCATCTCTGTCCATCCTGTGTATACTCTTTGGTGGGTGACTCCGTCTCTGAGAGTCTTTTAGGGTCCAGGTTAGTTAAGTCCGATGGTGGTCTTATGCACTTCCTGTTCCTTCAGGGGCCATCGAACATTTCCCCAAGTCTTACAAAAGACTCCCTGAGCCCTCTCCAATGTTAGGCTGTGGGTCTCTGCATCTGTTTCAGTCAGGTGCTGGATGGAGACTCTCAGAGGACAGTTATGCTAAGATACTGTCTGCAAGTATAACAGAGTATCTTCACTAATGTCAGAGACTAGTGCTTGCCTTTGGGATGGGTCTCAAGTTGGACAGGGTATATTTTGTCAATCCCTCAGTCTCTGTTCAATCTTTGTGCCTGCATTTCTTACAGACAAGACCAATTTTAGGTGGAATGGTTTTTGGTTTGTTGGTGTCCTTAACTCTCCACTGGGGGTCCTGCCTGGCTGCAGGATGTGGCCTCTTCAGGGTTCATATCTCATTGCTATGCATCTCAGCTAAAAATCACCCCCATAGACTCCTTGGTGCCTGTTGGGAGCCGACTTTTAGCAGAAAGTGGCTAGATTATCTTTGCAGCCATCTGGAACCATATACCCTGATAAGAGATTTGGTTTTCAACAGCCTACAACAGTTGAAGCACATTCTGATATCCCACATATTTTCTTTTGCTGTTTACTTCCCCCAGCTGCAAGGTGCATGTGGTAGTCATGCCTGCAAGGCATGCAGTTCACGTGCTGTCCACGTGCTATCCAGGCCATATATATGCCTGTAAGGCGCACATGCTATCCAAGCCTGCAAGGTGCATGGTGCATGTGCTGTCCACGCTATAGACACCTGTAAGGCTAACGTCATATCCATACCTGCAAGGCATGTGGTATTCACGCGCCTACAAGGCATGTGGCAAAAGCCTATAAATACCTCAGATTTCCCTTCAATAAATGAAACTCGAGACTTGAGACGAGACTTGATCAGAATCTCTGTCTTGTCTCCATTCTTCGCGTCTCTTTCCCTTTATCCCCACTCTCTCTCTTGCTAGGCCCTGACCCTCGGACCGGAGCGGCAGCTTGGGCCAGGACACAGTGGCCGCCAAGCGTGGAGCGGAGCAGGCTGCAACATTTTGGCCCACAAAGCCCGGCAGTACGGGCTGCGACAGGTGCCCTCCAATTTGTGGGTTTTGGCACATTCTAAATATGCCTCCACCTTTCCACCCCTGCCAGCTGCAGATTTCAATTCAATATTCTGTCCCACTGGCCTAGTCTTGTCTCTCACCACACCTGTTCCTGACACTCCTTTCCCTTTCTTATCTGCTCTCCCATCCAGTTCTCTCTCTTCCATCTGCTTCCTATGACTGTTTTATTCCCACTTCTGAATGGGATTCAACCATGCTCATGTGGGCCTTCCTTCTTGTTTAGTTTCTTTAGGTCTATGGAGTGTAGTGTGGGTTTCCTGTGTTTTATGATTATTATTCACATGTAATTGAGTATGTACATGCATGTACTTTTAGGTTTGGGTTACCTCACTTGGGATGATAGTTTCTAGTTGTATCCATTTTCCTGCAAAATTAATGATGTCCTTGTATTTAATAACTAAATAATATTTCATTTTTAAAAATGAACCACATTTTTATATCTATATTTTGGTTGAGGGACATCTTGATTCTTCCACTTTCAAGCTGTTATAAATAAAATGGCTCTGAACTTAGTGGAGTTCCTACTCTAGGTCCCCTGCCCACACAGAGTCCCTCCCTCCAATATCCTCTGTTTCTCCTTTGAGAACGTGTGGGCCTCTGGGTATCTCCACATCATGGTGCATCAAGTCTCTGCTGGGTTAAGTGCATCCTCTCCCACTGAGGCCAGACATGTCAACCCAGTTAAGGAAACAGATTCCAAAAATAGGCAGCATCTTAAGGGACAGCCTCTGCTATAGTTGTTGGAGGACCATCATGAAGACTGAGCTACACAACTGCTACATATGTTCCAGGGTCCTTAGTCTAGACTGTGTGTGCTATTGGTTTGTGGATCAGTCTGTGAGTGTCCCCAAGGGTCCAAGTTAGTTGAGACTGTTGGTCTTCCTGTGGAGGAGTTCCTATCCTCTTCAGGGCTATCAATCCTTCCCCCCAACTCTTCCATAAGAGTCCGAAGAACCATTCAATGTTTGACTGCAGTTCTCTGCATCTGTGTCTCCAATGTTGTGGTTGAAACGGATTCTTCAGCTTTCTTCTCACACTCCCATACATTCCCCATTTGTTCTCAGTCTCTAATTCCCATAAGATACAGTATAAACATTTGCTAGTCAATGCTAAGCCACTTTGCAAGCCTGGTGGTTTTATATTTTTAACCTTATATCTTTTGTTTATTGTTTTCAAGACTAAATTTCTCTGTGAAGCCATTCCTGTGCTGATACTAGATACAGAAACCACAGAAGCCACCTGACCTCTTTTTGTAAAATATGCACATGCTTCTGTTTACCTCTTCATCCACATCTTCAATTTTAAAATTTGACAATATATATACATATACATATATATTGTCAAATTTATATATATATATATATATATATATATATATACACATAATTTCTTTGAATGGCATATGTTCATGATATCAATACTGCCTGAGGCTTCAGAGTCATTGGAATCCAGGTGTATGTCGTTCTTCCTTACTCTTGTGTTTGTTCTGAAAATTTTGGAATAAATAAGAGTATTGTGCCTGTGTGCATGAATATGAATATCATGTGTGCTTCATCTTTACTGTTGTCAGAAGATGGCCTCAGTCCTCTTGATCTTTGAAGAAATGGGTAGTTGTTGATCCCCATGTAAATACTAGAAATTGACCACCATTATGTGGAAGACCAGCAGGAGCTTTCCACTCCTGTGCTATCTTTCCTGCCCTATGTTCCTTATTTCTGATCAGCATATACATTACTAATATTTTCATCTGTCCATTTCAACTGTTTAAACATTCATTCCCTTTTAGTAAAATTTATTAATGTTGTTGTTTAAACTGGTCCACTTCATGTTTTTGCAAGATGAATACAGAACTGCAGTGAACATATAATTCTTTGTAGGAACCTCAGTAAGGAACTGTGAGTTCTCTCTATCACTTTTGTTTATTTTTATCTTTGGTTTATTTTTATATTTTGTTTATTTTTATCCTTATTTTGTTTATTTTTATCCTTGGTTTATTTTTTACAGGGGAGTGAGGGTCTTAATATGTAACTTTTGCTGTCCTGCAACACATCACAGAGACCACATCAGAATCCAGCTCAATAACATACACCTGCCTGTACCTCTGTGATTAATGACATGAGCAAATACACACAGCTTGCCCATCACTTTTGTAGCTAGTAATTGTTCATACAACTTTTCAGATGTTTGTTCAGTACAGTTGATCTGTTTCCCCCTGCATATCCCTCTCAGTTGCCATTTGTGTTGCAAGGCTATATCCTATTCTAAGGAATCAGAAGTCACAGAGGTGAAACTTATAATTCAATTTCCTTCTAAAATGACAGAATATAAATGATAGAAATGATAGAAACTTCTATTTCAGGAAATAAGTGGAGGAAGCACAAAAATTACATTACTACATTGTCTAGAAAGTATCCATCATTTATTTACAGTGATGTCATGATCATGCTTTCTGTTGTACACATGTGTGATATTTTAGGATGCAGTGACTTATGATGATGTGCATGTGAACTTCACTGCAGAAGAGTGGAATCTGCTGGATCCTTCCCAGAAGAATCTTTACCAAGATGTGATGCTGGAGACCTACTGGAACCTCACTGCTATAGGTAAGACTGAGAATTTTGTGTTGCTTTTCAAAATAATGGAACAAGTGATTCTTGGTTATTGATGATCCTCTGTTATTTCAATTGAGAACAAGGAAGATTGAGCTGAATAAATCAGGTTCAGTGCATTCAAAATTCACAGTAACTTGAACTTTACCTAATTTCCAATACTATATCATTCATTTTCTGGTACTGTGTTTTAGGTTACAGTTGGGAAGATCATCATATTGAAGAACAACGTCAAAGTTCTAGAAGGTATGAAAGGTAGTTTTCATGTTCAAACTGATACAAATATGCCTGTAAGGAAATTTTAATGTGTTCTGGAAGCTCTAAAGAAAAGCAAGTGTGTTAAAAAAAAATCAGTCCTTTAAGTATCGCTATGATTATAATATTCTCACAAAGCCATGTGCCTCAATGTCAGTTATCTGATTTATGTTTTAAGGCATTCCTCTAAGGAAGAAGACATGGAAACAATGCCTTAAGAGATACCTTTAATTGATTTGTAGCTCCATTAGAGCTTTGCTGTGGAACTACCAATTGGAATAGTCTCATAATATTTAGATGTTGCACATTGAATAGTGATAAATGTATATCCAAAGCCATCCAAAACAGCAAATAGTCCATGGTAAATTTGGTGATACTCATAATCTTGTAGTAACATTTCTAGGTTTATTGAGTGGTCAGTTAGTGAGAGTGAAGAAACTTGTGGAGAAACCTTATTCTATATAAAACATGTCTACAAAGAACAAAATTTCAAATGCTGTCAATTCAATATGGAAACCTTTCATTTTTTCTTCTTTTAATGGGTTTATCAATTGTCAGAATGGATAAAACCTTGTGTGCATAGGAATGTTGAAAGAAGCAACGTACCTCTTTCTACTCCAGAAATTTGAGAAGATATGTAGTATTCTGCCTTTGGTAGACTTTCTGAATATGATAGGTGTTTGCAATTAATTGGTGTTCTGACTTTACTGGGAACATCCCCAAGTCACAGTGCAGAAAATCTCTATGGGTACTAGAAGTTTGGAAATTCTTCTGTTTATCCTGGCTCACGGTGCTGCTGTGGTGTGATTCACAGTACAGGAAAGACTAAGAAAGCAATCAGTGTTCTAATACCCTGATATCTTCATATATGTGAAATATATCATATAGAAATCTCATATAGAAAAAGGATGTTATAAATGTGAGCCATGTAGTAAATGCTCTTACCATCACAGGTATTTTCAAAGAGGTAAAGCAACCCACAGTGAGTAAGTACAACCATGAACATCAAAGTAATTAAAACCTTATGATCAGAGTGTTTATTATTATTAGACTAACTGTAAAATTTATTCATATTGGTAAAACGATTAATCAGGCTAATGAATGTGGTAAAGCTTTCACATGTGCCCATTACTGTTGCAGGCATGAAAAAAAGTCATACTGCAGAGAAATCACATGAATGTAACCAATGTGATAAAGCCTTTTCAAGTCACAGTCATCTCCAATATCATAAAAGAACACATACTGGAGAGACATCTTATGAATGTAACCAATGTGGTAAAGCCTTTTCATGTAACAATAGTCTCCAAAGACACAATAGAACACATACTGGAGAGAAACTGAATGTCATGAATGAGGTAAAGACTTTCCAGGACACAGTCATCTCTGAATACACAAAAGAAAACGTGCAGGAGTGAAACCTTATGAATGTAGTCAATGTGATAAAGCCTTTGCATGTCACTGTACTCTCCAAATAATTGAAGGAACACAGGCTTTAGAGAAACCTTACAGATTTAATGAATGTGGTAAAGCCTGTGCATATTTGTAGCCTCCAAAGACATAAAAGAACACAAACTGAGCAGAAACCTTTTGAATGTTCTAAAGTTGGGTATGGTTTATGTGCCACAGTGGTTTCTGAATACAGAAATGAACACATATGAGAGAGAAACCATCTGAAAGTAATCAACATGTCAAAGCCATTTGAAAGTGTAAGCCATGCCCAATTAAATATTTGCTTTAACACAGTTGCCTTGGTTACAATGTCTCTTCTTAGCAATGGAAATTCTATCTAAAGCAGAAGTTGTACCCCAGACTTAAGTATTGCTATGATAGGCCTGACCTTTTTTTTTTTTTTTTTTTTTTTTTTTTTTTTTTTTATGGAGCAATGTGGATTTTTAGACTTTGGATTTGTATATGCATTAAGTGGAACTTAATGGGCCTAGTAGGAATATGAAACACATATGCACTGAGGGTGATTTGAACTTTGTGTATAGTTTTTATGATGGTTTACAGAAGAATGTTGCTGCATTTTGCCCTTGTCTGTAGAGTGTCCTTGAAGATAAGGTAAAGAGGTTGATGTTCATTGCATTGACAAAGGAAGTCTCAGTGAAGCCAGCAAAGCCTTTGAGCTATGTTTAGTCTCATGATGATTTGAGTAAGCATGGTAATCTTAGAAAGACAAAAATATAAAATATAATAAAAATAAAATAAAAAATATAAAATGTTAGGTCAAAGGAGAAAATCTAACCAGGAAGTTGAATGAAGCTAAATTCTGTGATCAATGATATTAAATGGAATTAAAGGAATGGTGACATTAGGTGACATTCCATCCACCTAAACTTATGGATGGGAAGTTGGACAAAGGAAAACTGAATTGTGTTAGGCATTATTATTATCATTATTATTATTACCTAGTTGTTGTTTTCATGTGCACACAAGAGTTACCAGTCAGTGTGTGTGATGTTTACAATTGATGGATTGTGATTACTATTCTGGGTTATCATTTTAAGATCTAAAATAAAATACTTAAGGACAGGCATGGAGGTATATTCCTTAAATTCCAGATAAATGTCAAGCAGATCTCTGATTCAAGTCTTCCTGGTACAGGACACGTTTTAAGTAAGAAAAAGTTCAGGTATGGGAAAAGTGTTACACAGGTATTACCCAGCATTCAGAAGACAGACCCATGCAGATCTGAGTTTAAGGTTCCTCTACAGAGCAAGTTCAAGGACAGCCGATCTTAAGCAGTGAAATTGTTGAGAAATATAAAGCTGGTGATGATGTACTAGAAGGGGCCATGTTCCAGCCCCAGCAAGCAGAGAAACTTTGTCCATGTGGCTCTTCTTTTAGAGGAAAGAATAGAAGGGATGACCGAGACAATTGATTCTGGTTGGCTGTAGTTAGAAAATTAGTAGGGATGAAGAAGAAACCAGCATCGCTGAGGTGAAATCTTCTGGTAAGTGTTTTCTAAGAGGAGAAAGAAGTTGTATTTCAGAGGTAGCCAAAGTTGTCCCTTGTGGTGCAGCTTGACTCAGTCCTGTGTAAGACTCACCCAAGTGGCACTGGTTTTAAGGCATGGATGTTTCATACAGTACAGCTAAGGTTTGGCACCATGAAGGGAGCATGAGAGGAATGCAGTGAAGACTGTTTGTCACAGAAGAACCCAGCATATTGAAGATGTCAGTCCCATGGGATGAGCAGAAAGAACAGCAGCAACAGTTGAGTAGAGTCAAGCAGAACCTAGTGTACTATAGAGGGAAGAGCTGGAGAGAGACCCAGATTCTTTCTTTTGAGGAGCACAGAAGATCATCTGTGGATCCCAGATACTGGAACAAGAAGCTGTAATTTTGAAGTTACTTTAGAGACTACAAGAGTTTTAGGATCCAGAGCTGTGCGGTACCTTCTCAGGAAAACTACTTTCAGGAAATAAAATCAGCCAAAGAGAAAGAATTTTGCTGCTGTGAGCAGGGTAGAAAGGAGTTGGAGATCTGAAGAACTCTTTGATATCAGACATGGAGATGCAGATTTTGGAGATTTCCTTGCTGGCTTTTGGTCTTCTTTTGGCCCAGTATTTCCTCACAATAGTGATTAGGAATGGTGAGCTATATCTCGTGAATTTGAATGGATATATGTGCTATGTTTTCAAAATATCGGGGATTATAGTTACATGATTGGAATGATCTCAAAAGAGACTTTGAACTTTGGACTTTTAACATTTATGAGACTTCTATAGATGATGGGGACTTTTAAATTTGAACCTCACATATTTTGTATTATGCTATTTTTAAATATGGTCTCCATATGGGGGGGCAGGCAATGGAATGTGGTAGTATAAATATGCTTGGCTCAGGGAGTGAGAGGAAGTTATTATGGGATGTAGCCTTGTTGGAGGAAGTGCATCACTGTGGGGGTGGGCTTCAAAGTTCTACCCAGTGCAGAATGGACCCTCCTACTAGCTCCCTGCAGACAGTCTCTTCCTGGCTGCCTTTGGATCAAGATGCAGAACTCTCAGCTTCTTCACCAGCATCATATTTTCTTGCATGCCTGTCATGCTTCCTGCTATGACAAAAAAGGACTAAATCTCTGAAACTGTAAGCCAGTCACAATTAAACTGTTGCTTTTATAGGAGTTGCCTTGTTCATGATTTCTCTTCATAGCAATGGAAACACTAAGACAGAAACCCTGTGAGTGTATTTAATACGGTCAAGCCTTAGCACAATTCTCTAGATTTCATTATCATGAAAGAATACATGCTAGAGTCTAAGCATGACCCTGTGTCTCAGGACATGCCTGCTGAGTTTTAAACACACCCCTTGTGACTCAGGACATGCCCCCTGTGTCTCAGGACATGCCTCCTGAGTCTTAAACATGTGCTCAGAGTCCTAAACAAGCCTCCTGTGTCTCAGGACATGCCCCTTGAGTCTTACACATGGCCCCTGTGACTCTGGACATTCTCCCTCAGTCTTAAACATGCCCTCTGTGACTCAGGAGATGCTCCTGAGTCTTAAGCATGCCCCCTGTGACTCTGGACTCACCAGCTGAGTGCTAAGCATTCACCCTGTGTCTCAGAACATGCCCACTGAGTTTTAAGCACATCCCCCTGTGTCTCATGACACACCTACTGAGTTTTAAGCAAGTCCCCCCGTTTCTTAGGACACACCCCCTGAGACTTAAACACACCCTCTGTGACTCAGTACAAACCTACAGAGTCCTAATGGACATGTTTAGTATAATGAAGGCTTTGCACACCTCTGTAGTCTTCATCATTATGAAACTATTCATACTGGACAGTGGTTACATACTGTGCTAAAGCCTTTACGTCATGGGGTCCACTGAGATCCAACACAACTCAAACACAGGATGAGGCAAATGATAAGAATTCATTGTAATCAAGTCACTGCTGACAAATCAGGGCCACAAAATTACACTCAGAAGCTTAGCTGCAATACCCAACCTCAGCCCCACCCTGAACCAGACAGTTATATAGCATCCAAAAGTCAACACTACAAAGTCCTGTGCCAAGTTACAGTTACATTTTTCTCCCAATCATTTTTTTTTTGTTTTACTCTATGTCAAATGATACAGAATGTAGATTGTATGGTCCACACTATCACAGCCATTTGTTCTTTTGTGGTTAGAAACATGCATTTTATTTTGAGGAATAAAACATGAATAACAGAAATCATGGTTAGTAACAGTTGTTATGTTTTAGGTAACAAAACATGAGTGATGAAAGCTGGTCAGATATTGTTAGTACACAGGTCCCCTATGACTTAAAACTTAGTTTGGATTTATGATTAAATGGAGGTTGGTAACAAAAAGGCAGTCCTTAGGAAAAGTTTGTTTTGCTTCTTCCCAACATTTGTATATTATAGACATATTTGAATATGTAACAGAACACATATTGAGACATATCTTACAAATGTAATCAATGAGGTAAAACCTTTTCACAACACAGTTATCGATGAACATAGACGAACACATCCTGGAGAAAAATGCTATGAATAAGCAATGTGGTAAAGCCTTTGCATGTGGCAATCGTCCTAGAAATGGTGAGAAAAAGTCATAATGTGAGAAACCCCATAAACATGGTCAATGTGTTAAAGTCTTGTACTTTCTGATATCTTTATAGAAGACTAAACTCTTTAGTAAGTAATCAGTCTATTAAAGACTTTCTATATCACAGTAGTCTTTAAGCACCTTCAATAATATCAAAAGTAATCTCTGACTACAAATAATTTGTACGATCTTACCCAACACACACTGAGTTACTCAAGGTTATTCATTATGTAGAATAAAAATTTGACAAGGGTCAACCATCAATTCAAAGTTTACGGTGTCTCTCTATTTTGTTTGCACTTGTAAACTCATTTGTACATACAAAGACCACTGGTTTTTCTTTTTCTTTTTTAGTTAATCATGTATCCAACAACTTTGCTGAAAGTGTTTACCAGCTCTGGGAATTGCCTTTGGCAAGTTTTAGTTCACTGGTGCTTCCTATCCTATCATCTGCAGATAAAGATAATTTTACTTCCTCCTTAAATTTACAATTGAATGTTAACTTACTTAACATTCAATTATAAATTGCAATATAGGACTTGGAATATAGGACTAGTTAACATTAAATTGTAAATTGCCATACAGGGCTAGTTAGTATTAAATTGTAAATTGCAATACAGACTAGTTAACATTAATTTGTAAATTGCAGTAAAGGACTAGTTAACATTAAATTGTAATTTCAATATAGGACTAGTTAACATTAAAATTTTAGATAGTATTTTGAATAGATATGTGGAGAATGGATCACCTTCTCTGTGAATTAGTGGAATTAATTAGAATTTCTCTTCATAATTTAATATCGGCTATAGGTTTGCAGTAAAGTGATATTATTATGTTTAGGTATGTGCCTTGTATCCTTAATCACTCCAAGAACTCTATCATACAGTGGGGTTAAATATTGCCAGAGAATTTTTCATCATCTAAGAGATTACAACTTTTTTCTTACACTTTAATCATATTATGTTGAACCTGCACTTGAACGAAGCCTACCTCATTGTTCAGGGTGAATGATCTTTTGATGTGGTTTTTATTTTTATTTTTTACATATTTGGTTTTAAGGAAAAATTAGTCTATACTTCTCTTTTGTTACTGAGTCTTTCTATTGACTGGATATTTGAGTAACCATGGTTTCACAAAACAAATTGGCTAGTTTCTTCTTTTTTATATTGTTGAATACTTTGAGGAGTATTCTCATGAACTCCACTTTGAAAGTCTGGTAGAATTCTACCCTGGAACTCATGGCCCTGGGCTATGTTTGTTGGCAGACTTGTAATGACTTCTCTTTTTCTAGATGTTTAGGCACTTTGAGTTGTTTCCCTTAATTGGATTTAACTATGGTAAGAGGAATCTATTGAGAAAATTTTCCATTATTTTTAGTAATTCCAGTTAGATGGAGTTGAGGCTTTTAAAAACTATGTCATTATCATTCTTTAGATTTCTTCATTGTCTATTATTTTTGTCCCCATTTTCACTTTAGATTTCATTAATTTGTATATTCTCCATCTTTTAATAAGGGTTTGACTATCTTGTGTAATAAAATGCTCAAAGGACCAACTCCATGTTTCATTAATTCTTTGCATTCTTCTCTTTCTATTTTGTTGATTTCTGCCCCTAAGTTGGTAATTTTTTTTTGGGGGGGGATGGGTTTTTGAGACAGGGTTTCTCTGTGTAATCCTGGCTGACCAGGATATAAAGACCATTTTATGATATATATATATATATATATATATATATATATATATATATATGCTTTCTCTTGACCCTAAACCTGAGCAAGTGAATGCAAGTTCCAGAAGGCAGAACTGAATGTAAGATTTCAGGCCTTCACTGCCACAGGACACATTCTGGGTGGAGGACATTATCCCTGCATCAGAGGACACTTGCTGGATTAACATTCCTCAAGCCTCAGGGTGGGGAAAACCCAAAGCAAGAAGACACATTCCTGACCACAGAGAAAGATGCAAGTCATCTAGGTGGGGCTATAGCCAGAGCAAGTGAGAAATAGTTAACCTGAAATAGTTGGCAATGACAGGGTAGGGCACAGTGACATGGTAAAACTACATTTTTGAGAAGAATGAGTGTGCACAGTGATTTTCACATGACTAAATCTTTTAGGGTGGGTTCCTCTGAAATGTTCCACTGTTCTTGGTTACCCCTCCCCTTCCCTTGGTCTTTCCAGTGTTACAGCCTGCTGGTGTTCAAAATTTGTAAACCAAACAATCATGTATAACCATGCAGAAATACAACCAATCATGTGTAACTGCATAAAATTTCCTCCCTTTCCCTACCCCATGTTATAAAAACCCCTCAGCTTGCTGGCCTTTTGTCAAAACTCTACTCCTGCATGAGTGTGCAGTTTGACTGCTGGCTGCCAGCTCTCTTCCCTAATAAACCTGTGCTGATTGCATTCAGGTATGGTTTCTTGGAGTTTGTGAGTGGTTGCGACTTCCTGAGACTTGTGTAAGGGTCTCCAGAGTTTGGGGGTCTTCAGTGGCATACTTCTTTAATCCCAGACCTTCAGAGGCAGAGGCAGGCAGATTTCTGAGTTCCAGGCCAGCCTGGTCTACAGAGTGAGTTCCAGGACAGCCAGGGCTATGCAGAGATGGTGAAAGGAATGGAAATTTTTTGAGACCCCTAGCAGATAGAGTGAAGCCAGGCCAGCTGTGTTCCAGGAACTTAGTGAAAGATATAAAAATTTATTAAAGGTATAGAAAAGGTTTTGTGACCCCCTGGAGCTGAGCCAAGAATGTAGGCCAGCTGGTTCACTACCTCCAGGTTCCAGGACTGGCTGATCATAAAGTAGATGGTTGAGCAAGATTGAATTCTTGAGAAAAACATGTACAGGGTGTTCCCCACATGACTGACTAAATGATGGTCTGGTACTTTCCATTGGTATTCCCCCTCACCTCCCTGGTTTGTGTGTGTGTGTGTGTGTGTGTGTTTCTTTAAATACCCTTCACTAGCGAAGCTGGGGGTCAAACTCATCTCCCCATGCGTGGGTTACGAGTCTCAACGTCATCCAGCTGATTCCTGATATAAAGCCTCTTGCTGTTTGTAACAAGGTTGGTGTCTTTTGAGTTATTGGGTGGCTGCAATGTCCAGAGACTTGAGTGAGGAGCTCCCCTCTGGGGGTCTTTCAACGGCGGCCGGCTTGAGACTACATTTCCCATAAGGACTCGTGCCAAGATGGCTGCCAGAGAACTGCGCATGAGCAATGAATTCAACCAAGATGGCGATCGGCCTTCAAACTACATATCCCATGATGCCATGAGGAAAAAGCAAGATGGCGGCCGGCTGGAGACTACACTTCCCATAAAGGTTCTGGCCTGGCGCACATTCGTGGTCTTTGGAGATCCCCACCAGAGCTGATTGACTTCACCAAGAGATTACTCCACGAGATCCCCGCTTTCCAGATCCCGGTGGCATCAGAGACCTCTTTTGACGTCACAGACCGACTCGGGGCCACCGGATACTGAGGTGATGACTGGAGCTTTTAGGTACTGTGGTGGGATGGTAGAAGCAGAGGCCCCTGGCTGCCTGTGAGCGAGCAGCTGCACCTGTGAATCTGAGGCACGGGCATGACCAGAGCTGCTTCCTGGTACCTTGGTTGGTGGACCTATGGACACGCCCCCAGACTTGTAGGAAGGAGAACTGTATCCCATTAGGCAATATTATCATCTGGTTATCATTTTCATGTGGAAGTACAGGCATTTTCATGTGGTACAGCCTTAAATCCCAGGAGATGAATGTCAAGCAGATCGCTGATTCAAGTCTTCCTGGTACAGAACACATTTTAGGTAAAGAAACCTTAGGTCCAGGCAAAGTATGTACATATTACCCAGCATTCAGGAGACAGAGCCATGCAGATCTCCGAGTTCAAGGATCATCTACAGAGCAAGTTCAAGGACAGCCGAGCTTAGGCAGTGAAGTTGTTGAAAAATAGAAAGCTGGTAATAATGTAATAGAAGGAGTCATGTTCTGGCCCCAGCAAGCAGAGGAACTCAGCAGCTTTGTGTGTTTTTCAGAGTCCATGTGGCTCTGGCTTTAGAGGCAAGAATAGAAGGGACGACTGAGACAACTGATGCTGGTTGGCTGTAGTTAAAAAATTAGTGGGGATGAAGAAGAAACCAGCATCACTGAGGTGAAATCTTCTGGTAGGCGTTTTCTGAGAGGAAAAGAGGTTGTGTTCCAGAGATAGCCAAGGTTGTACCTTGTTGTGCACCTGGAGTTGATCATGTGTGAGAATCACCCAGGTAGTATTGGTTTTTAAGGCATGAATAAATCTCATGCAGAGCAGCTAAGGCTTGGCATGGTGAAGGGAGTGTATGACAGGAACCCAGTGAATCCTAGTCGCAGGGGAAGAACCCAGCATATTGAAGATGTCAGTCCCATGGGATGAGCAGAAAGAACTGCAGCAGCAGTAGAATAACCAGAAACTAGAGTACTATAGAGGGAAGAGCTGGAGAAGTGAACCAATCTCTTTCGAAGATCGCAGATGATCATGTATGAATCCCAGATGCTAGAACAAGAAGCTGTAATATTGAAGTTACCTTTGAAACCCTAATATTTTGAGATTCCAGAGCTGTGGGATACCTGCTCAGGAAAACAGTTCCAGATGGTGCAGTAACAGATAGTGAGGCAGGTCTTTGGACAAACTACCTTTTCGACTGCCATGCATGGCTTGTGGTTGAACAGGAGCATCTTTCAATAAACAGGACCTCAGGCACAAAGATGAGTTTGTAAAGCCCAATCAGTTTTGTTTAAGAGAGCTCACAAAGTCCATTTGACTAAACATCCTATGACAAGCCTCCCTTGTCGACAGCCAGTCAAGGTACAACTGCAGGGTATAGATAACTAATACACCTTACAGAGAAAAAGTTAGCCTACCCATCATGGTTGTCAGATGATTTTGCCCCTTTGATTGGTTCCTGCAGATTATGCCAGTCATGTAGTTTTTAAAATATTAAGCTGCTGACCTGTATGTTAATGTCCCAATCTTGCTGTAACTGCAATAAATACCCAGCACCCCTAGACCTGGCCGGTCAGTTTCGATCTCATGTGAAGCTGACTGGCAAGAATCCTTATTACAGAGCTCATAATAAAGACCTCCATGTGTTTGCATTGCAATAGGCTTCTTGTTGGTCTCTGGGATCTCTGTGACTTGGACATAACATCTTAGCGCATTAACTAGAACCCCCAAGACCCTCAGGACTCCCAACTAAAGGATTGAAAGGCTGGTTGTTAATATCCACCATTGTTTCTGTGTCAGTGGCTTGTCTGCCAGATATGAGTCTGTGTGCCTTGGTGTTTTCAGATTTTTCTTGAGTATCTGTGGAGAGAGATGACTAAATTGAACATGGAACCCTGCTACAGTGGATATGCTGGAGAGTCGCAGCCCCAAAGTGCTTCGAAGATGTTCCAGAGCCTGGTATAGTGGACGTTGATCCTCTGGTCTTAATTTCTGGGAAGGTTAGAGCAGACTTCAAGCCCTGTTACAGGGCTCACAGCTGCCATCCTGCCTTCATTTTCTCCTCTGTCCAAGTGGAGGAATCTGCTGGGTAGTGTCTACCGCCCCCTTGTGGCTGTCTATTTTGTGTGTTGCAATTTGTTATTCTCTGACTGAGGAAATTAGACAAACTCCACCCTACTCAATTTAGTTTCTAGCCGCACACCTTGGGTTAAATCCTTAACAACAGGACCTAGACCCATTGACTAGTCCATGACAGAGAGCTCTTCAAGACAGCATCCAGGGCAAAATCAGGCTCTGCCTACCTTATTTTAAAGGGTAGAAAGACAAAGACCTTATTTTCTACTTCCTGAACTACCCTCTGCCCAGTTCATGTGTGACTCTAGTTTTGAACTTGGAGCTGTCATAAGATGGAAGGTCATTCTTCATCAAGTCTCACAAAATTAGCATATCTTCCTTGGACAAGAGGTCTTGTCTTGTTGGTGGCCATTTCCAGTTGTGTGGGACAATCTGCTTTTCTGTCCACCTTCCAGCTGTTTTAGCCTCCTCTTTGGTAGCACTGGCCTGGGAACCCAGGGTTACAGAAACTCACCCCAGGTCAGCACAGCCTCTGAGCTCCCCATTCCAGTGTATCCTTCCCTGCTCTGAGTCAGGTGCCCTCCCTATTTTGTCCTTTCTCAGCCACAACTTCAACTCTCTCTTGTGGTGTCAGGCGTTCCTATAATTGATATGGTTAAATCATTGGTTTTGTGTTCTAACAACTTCCTCATTTATTATTGTGTCTGTGTCATAGTTGTCTTTAGTTCTCAGCATTTCAGAGCTACAGTCATCTGAAGGAGCCTCAATTGAGAGCTCTCATCAGAATGGCTGGTTCTATGTCTGTGAGAGATAGTGTTGATGATTGATTAGAAAGGCTCTTCCACTGAGTGTTGCAATATCCCTAAGCAAGTAGGCCAGTGCTGGATGAGAGAGCTAGTTGAGCATGAGACAGTGACCAAGCAAGAGAGCAAGCCAGAACACAGTGTTTGTCCATGCTTTTTGCCTTCATTTTCTAATCTAAGCTCCAAAATGATGGACTGTGATCTGACAGAACCATGTACAACAACCATTTATTACCTGGGATGGTTTTGCTTAGAGGATTCAATCACAGCAATAGGGTAGCAAATTAGAACAACAATGTTATTTTGCTGCTGTACAGAATCTATGTTGTAGATTGTATTCTTGTAGACAGGACAAATTTTGGGTAGAAAGATTTTTGGATTCGTTGGTGTCTTTAACTCTCCTCTGAGGGTCCTGCCTGACTGCAGGGTGTGGTCTTTTCAGTGTCCATATCTAACTGTTATACATCTCAGCTAAGATCAACCTTAAACTCCTTGGTACCCTCCAATTTGTGGTCTCTGGCACATCCTAAATGTACCACCTTGCCCCCAGCCAGTTGCAGATTTTGATTCATTTTCCCTCTCTTTCCCTCTCTTGTCTCTCATCACACCTGTTGCTGGCTCTCCCCAATTCCCCTTTTTTATCTGCTCTCCCATCCAGTTCTCTCTCTTCCATCTGCCTCCTACGATTGCTTTATTCCCCCTTCAACCATGCTCATTTGGGCCTTTTTGTATAGCTTCTATGGGTCTATGAAGTGTAGTGCAGGTTTCCTCTACTTTGTGGTTATTATACATTTGTAGATGAGTACATACATGCATGTGCTTTTAGGTCTGGGTTACCTCACTTAGTATGATAGTTTCTAGCTGTATCCATTTGCCTGCAAAATTTATGATGTCCTTGTATTTAATAGCTGAATAGTATTTCCTTTTGTAAATTAACCACATTTTCTATATTCATATTTTGGTGAGGGGCATCTGTATTCTTTCCAGCTTCAAGTGGTTATGATTAAAATAGCTATGAATTTAGTGGAGTCCCTACTCTAGGTCACCTGCCTTCACAGAGTTCCTCCTGTATCTTCTGTTGGTCCTTTGAGAGGGTGTAGGCCCCTGGGTATCCATGATGGTGTATCAAGTCTCTATTGGGTTAGGTGCATCCTCTCCGCTGAGGCCAGATGTGGCAGCACAGTTAAAGGAACAGATTCCAAAGACAGACAGCAGCTTTAGGGACAACTACTGCTACAGGTGTTGGAGGACCATCTTGAAGACTGAGCTGCACATCTGCTACTTATGGGCCAGGGTCCTTTGTCCAGCCTGTGTGTGTTATGTTTGTGGCTCAGTCTCGGAATATCCCCAAGGATCAAGGTTAGTTGAGTCTGTTGGTCTTCCTGTGGATTTCCTGTCCTCTTCAGGGCCCTCAATCGTTCCCCCAACTCTTCCATCAGAGTTACCAAAATCGAAACAATTATTGACTGTGGATCTCTGCTTCTGCTTAAGTCAACTGTTGGGTGAATCCTCAAAATGGACAATTATGCAAGGCTCCTGTGTGCCTGTGTGGGAGCATCACAGAGTATCCTTAATAATGTCATGGATTCAAGCTTGTCCATGTGTGTCTCCAATTGGATGAGTTTTCATTGGCCATTCCTTCAGTCTCTGCTCCAGCTTTATCTCTGCATTTCTCTTAGACAGGACAAATTTTGTACTGTGTGTGTCTCCAGTGTTGTGGTTGAATCTGATCCTTCAGCTTTCTTCTCATGCTCCCATACATTCCCCATTTGGACTCTGTCCCTCAATCACATAAGATACTGTGCACACATTTCCTATTCAATGCTATGCTATTTTGCAAACCTGGTGGTTTTATATTTTTAACTTTATTCATTCTGTTTTTAGTTTTCTAGAACAAATTTCTCTGTGAAGCTCTTCCTGTGCTGATAGTAGATATAGAAACCACATAAGCCCCGTGACATGTTTTTGTTCAATAAGGACATGCTTTTGTGCATCTCTTCATCCACATCTTCAATTTTAAAATTCAGCCAAATGCATAGATCATATTCTATTTCTCTGGATGGCTTATGCTCATGTGATCAATATTATTTGATGCTTCAGATTCATTGAATTGCAGGTGTATGATGTTCTGCCTAACTCTTATTTTTGTTGTGAAATTTTTGAATAAATAAGTGTATTATGGCTGGGTGCACGAATATGAATATCATGTGTGCCTCATCTTTACTGTTGTCAGAAGATGGCCTCAGAACTCCTGATCTTGAAGAAATGGACAGGTGTGGGTCCACTTGTGTGTGCTAGAAATTGACCCCCATTATGTGGAAGACCAGCAAGATCTTTCAACACCTGAGCTATATCTCCTGAACTACATTCTTTATTTCTGATCAACATATACATTACTGCTGCATGGTGGTGGCACACGCCTTTAATCCCAGCACTTGGGAGGCAGAGGCAGGTGGATTTCTGAGTTGAAGGCCAGCCTGGTCTACATAGTGAGTTCCAGGACAGCTAAGGCTATACAGAGAAACCCTGTCTCGAAAAAAAACAAAACAAAGCAAAAAAACAATAAAACAAAACATATATATTACTAATATTTTCATCTGTCCATTTTTAACTGTTTAAAAATGTATTCCCTTTTAGTAAAATTTAATTAATGTTGCTGTTTAAACTGGTTCACTGAATGTTTATACAAGATGAATACAGAACTGCCGTGAATGTATAATTCTTTGGAGGAACTTCAGTAAAAAACTGTGTGTTCATTCTATCATTTTTGTTTCCTGGTTTATTTTGTGGCAGAGTGAGGTTCTTAACATGTAACTTTTGCTGTCCTGAAACTCATTGCATAGACCGAGCTGGCATCCAGCTCAATGACATACACCTGCCTGTACCTCTGTGATTAAAGACACAAGCAAACGCACGCAGCTTGCCCATCACGTTTGTAGTTAGTAATTGTTCATACAGCTTTTCAGATGTGTGCTCAATACAGTTGATCTGTTTCCCCCTGCATACCCTCTCAATTGCCATTTGTGTTGCAAGGCTATATCCTATTCAAAGGGTTAGGAAGTAACACAGTTGAACCCTGTATCAAGGGTCCAAGTGTCAATATTTCAAGTTTCTTCTAAACTGACATGGTGATTATATTATAATTTGTGTGTCATCAAATAAGTGGAGGAATCATGTGAATTATAAGATTATATTGTCTAGGAAGCATACCTTTACTTTGTACTGATGTCAGTATCAGGCTTCGTGTTGTACACATGTATGTGATATTTTAGGAAGCTGTGAGTTTCGATGATGTGTATGTGAACTTCACTGCAGAAGAGTGGAATTTGCTGGATCCTTCCCAGAAGAATCTCTACAAAGATGTGATGCTTGAGACCTACTGGAACCTTACTGCTATAGGTACGACTAAATTTTCTTTTGCTTCTTAAAATAAGGAAAAATGTTTCTGGGTTACTGATGATCATCTCTTATTTCCACAGAGAACAAGTAATATTGAGTTGAATAAATCAGGTTCATTGCTGTAAAAATTTAGAGTAACTTGAATTTTGCCTAATTCCAATACCATATCATTCATTTTCTGGTACCTTGGTTTCAGGCTATCATCTGGAAGTCCATCATACTGAAGAACAACATCAAGCTTCTAGAAGTCATGAAAGGTAATTTTAATGTGTAAGCTGATACTAATATGCCTGTGAGAAAATTTTAATATGATCTGGAAGCTCTAAAGGAAAGCAAGTGTGTAAAATATCAGTCCTTTTATTGTAGCTATGATTATAATATTCTCCCAAAACTATGTACCTCAATGTCAGTTATCTGATTTGTGTTTGCAAGGCACTTCTTTAAGAAAGAAGAGAGGGAAACAATGCCTTAAGAGATTCCTTTATTTGATTTGTATCTCCATTAGAGCTATGTTGTGGAACTACCAATTTATATAGTCTCAAAATATTTAGATGTTGCACATTGAATAGTGATAAACATGTATCCATAACCTTCTAATAAGCAAATAGTTCATGATAAAGTTGGTGAAACTCATATTCTTATAGTGAAATTTTTAAGTTTATTATTTTCTCAGTTTATGAGAATCAAGAATGTTGTCGTTGAGAAACATTAACCATGTCTACAATGAAAAAAAATCAATGTTTTGAATTCAATGTGGCAACATTTAATTTGTTCTTCTTTTTTAATGGGTGTATCAATTGTCAGAATGGATGAAACCATGTGAGCATAGAGATACTAAAAGGAACAACGGACTTCTATCTACTTCAGAACAATGAGAAGATATGTAGTATTCTGCCTTTGGTAGACTTTCTGAATATGATAGATGTTTGCAGTTAATTGATTTTATGACGTTACTGGGAACATCCCCAAAGTCACACTGCAGAAAATCTCTATGAGTACTGGAAGTTTGTAAATTCTTTTGTTCATCCTGGTTCACAGTGCTGCTGTTGTGTGATGCACACTACAGGAAAAAATAAGAATGCAATGAGTGTTTTAATGCTCTGAGTTATCCCATATTTCTTATGACATGTTAAAAACATCATATAAAAATCTCATATAGATTTTATAAATGTGAGCCATGTAATAAGTGCTCTTACCATCACAGGTAATTTCAAAGAGGTAAAGCAACCCACAGTGAGCAAGTATAACCATGAACATGAAAGTGATAAAACCTTAAGATCTGAGTGTTCTTTATTATTAGACCAACTATAAAATTTATTCATATTGGTAAAATGATTGATCAAGCTAATGAATGTGGTAAAGCATTCACATGTACCCATTACTGTTGCAGGCATGAAAAAAGTTATACTGGAGAGAAACCTTATGAATTTAACCTATCTGGTAAAGCCTTTTCACGTCACAGTCATCTCCAATCTCATAAAAGAACACATACTGGAGAGAAACCTTATGAATGTACTCAATGTGGTAAAGCCTTTTCATGTCACAGTAATCTCCAAAGACATAAAAGAACACATACTGGAGAGAGACCTTATGAGTGTACTCAATGTGGTAAAGCCTTTTCATGTCACAGTAGTCTCCAAAGACATAAAAGAACACATACTGGAGAGAAACCTTATGAATGTAATCAATGTGGTAAAGCCTTTTCACATCACGGTCATTTCCAAAGACATAAAAGAACACATACTGGAGAGAAACCTTATGAATGTAATCAATGTGGTAAAGCCTTTGCAATATCCAGTCATCTCCAATATCATAAAAGAACACATACTGGAGAGAGACCTTATGAATGTAATCAATGTGGTAAAGGCTTTTCAATATCCAGTCATCTCCAATATCATAAAAGAACACATACCGGAGAGAGACCTTATGAATGTAATCAATGTGGTAAAGCCTTTTCATGTCACAGTGGTCTCCGATCTCATAAAAGAACACATACTGGAGAGAAACCTTATGAATGTAATCAATGTGTTAAAGCCTTTTCATGTCACAGTGGTCTCCAATACCATAAAAGAACACATACTGGAGAGAAACCTTATGAATGTAATGAATGTGGTAAAGCCTTTTCATGTCACAGTGGTCTCCGAAAACATAAAAGAACACATACTGGAGAGAAACCTTATGAATGTAATCAATGTGGTAAAGGCTTTACACAACAAAGTCATCTCCAATATCATAAAAGAACCCATACAAGAGAGAAACCTTAGTTATGTAATCAATGTGGAAAAAACCACTTATAAGTGAAAATGTTCTAAAGACATAAATGATCACATACTGGAGAGAAACTTTATGAATGTAATTAATATAGTAAAAGCCTTTTCACAAAGTTTTTGTCTCCAAAACCATAAAAGAACCCATATTGGAAAGAAACCTATGAATGTAATCATTGTGGTAAAAGCCTTTCCATAAGAATTTTCCCCCAAAACATGAAAGAACCCATATTGGACAAAACTATGAATGTAATCATTGTGCTAAAGCCTTTGCATGTCCCACTAGTTTCAAAAACATAAAAGATCCCTTCTTGGAAGAAACTTCATGAATGTGATCAATGTGGTAAAGACATTTCACAACTTTAGCATCTTTATTATTATAAAAGAACAGGAACAGGAGAGAAGCCTCATGAATGTAATCAGTGTTGTAAAGCATTTGCAAATCACAGTCATCTGCAGTGACAGGAGAGATCACATACCAGGGAGAAACTTGCTTGAATATTAACAATGTGGTAAAGCCTTTGCATGTCAGAGTTCTTTACACATACACAAAGAAATCACACTGGAGAGAAGCCTCATTAATGTTATCACTGTGGAAAAACTGACAATTCACTTTTATCTGTGACTATATAATAGAACCCATTCAAGAGAGTGACTCAGTGTCATCAATGTGTTAAGCCCTTGCATGTCACAGGCATTGCCTGATACATAAAAGAATACATACTGTAGAGAAACTGCATGAATGCCATGAATGAGGTAAAGTCTTTGCATGACAATGTACTCTCCAAATACTTCAAGTAACACACTTTTTAGAGAAACCTTACACATGTAACAAATGTGGAGAAGCCTGTTCCTATCACTGACAATATTAATATGTTTGGCCTTGTGGGAGTAGATATAACTGCTTTGAAGGAGGTGAACTCCTAGGTTATTGGTCTTTGGAGCTCTGGCCAGTACAAAACAGACTCTCCTACCACCTGGCTGGAAGACAGTGTCTTCCTGACTGCCTTCTCATGAAAATGCAAAACCCTCAGCTCCTTCTCCAGCATCATGGCTGCCTGCATGCTGACATTCTTCCTGCTATGTTGGTAATGAACTAAACACTTGAAAGTGTAAGACAGACTCAATTAACTATTTACCTTTAGTAAATACCAAAATTATTTGGTATTTACTAAAAAGTTGCCTTGGTCCCAGTGTCTCTTTTAGCAATGGAAATTCTAAGACAGAAGTTGGTACCCCAGGTTTAAGTATTCTTATTGGAAGGCCTGACCATGCTTTTGTTGGAAGCAATGTGGATTTTTAGACTTTGGGTTTGTACATGCATTAAGTGGAACTTCATGGGCCATCCTAGTAGAACACATATGTACTAAGGGTGGTTTGAACTTTGTATATAGTTTTTATAATGCTTTGTTGAAGAATGTTGCTGTGTTTTGCTCTCACCTGAAGGTAAAGAGGTTTATTTGGTTAATTGCATTGACAAAGGAAGTCTCAGGACACCAAGTACAGTCTTTAGCTTCTATTTACTCTCATGGTGATTGTTTTGATCATGCTTAGTAATCTTAGAAAAGAAAGATATAAAATGTTAAGTTCAAAGAGAAAATCTCACCAGGAAGTTGAATGAAGGTATATCTTGTGATCAAAGATACACAATGGTATCAAAGAAATGTTGATATGGTAAGATACCATCCACTTAAACATATGGATGTGAAGTTGTATGGATGAGAACTGTATAATGTTAGGCATTATTATTAACTGGTTATTGTTTTTATGTCAACATAAGGAGATACATGTATGTGTCAATTTGACAATTGATGGATTGTGATTATAATACTGTGTTTTCAATTTAAACTCTAAAAGCATATAGGATATACTTAGGTCCAGGCATGGTGGTACACACCTTAAATCCCAGGAGATGAACATCAAGCAGATCTCTGATTCAAGTCATCCTGGTACAGAACAAGTTTTAGGTGATAAAAAGCTTAGGTATGGGCAAAGTGTTACACAGGTATTATTCAACATTCAGAAGACAGAGCCATGCAGATCTGAGTTCAAGGTTAATCTACAGAGCAAGTTCAAGGACAGCCGAGCTTTTGTTTTACTCTATGTCAAAGGATACAGAATGTAGGTTGTATGGTCTACATTATTACAGCCATTTGTTCTTTTGTGATTAGAAATATGCATTAAATTTTGAGGAATAAAACATGAATAACAGAAATCATGGTTAGGAACAGTTGCTATGTTTTAGGTAACAAAACATGAATGATGAAAGCTGGTCAGATATTGTTAGTACACAGGTCCCCTATGACCTAAGACTTGAACTTAATTTCATTTCATGATTAAGTTGAGGTTGGTAACAAAAAGGCAGTCCTTAGGGCAAGTTTCTTTTGCTTCTTCCCAACATTTAGATATTATAGACATATTTGAATACATAGCAGAACACATATTGAAGACATATCTTACAAATGTAATCAATGAGATAAAACCTTTTCACAACACAGTTATCGATGAACATAAAAGAACACATCCTGGAGAAAAACGCTATGAATAAGCAATGTGGTAAAGCCTTTGCATGTGGCAGTCATCCTAGAAACCATGAGATAAAGTCATAATTCGAGAAACCCCATAAACGTGGCCTATGTGTTAAAGTCTTGTATTTTCTGATATCTTTATAGAAGACTAAACTCTTTAGTAAGTAATCAGTCTATTAAAGACTTTCTATATCACAGTAGTCTTTAAGCACCTTCAATAATATCAAAAGTAATCTGTGACTACAAATAATTTGTATGATCTTACCCAACACACACTGAGTTACTCAAGGTTATTCATTATGTAGAACAAAAATTTGACAAGCTTCAACCATCAGTTCAAACTTTACGATGTCTCTCTATTTTGTTTACACTGGTAAACTCATTTGTACATACAAAGACCACTGGTTTTTCTTTTTCTTTTTTGGTTAATCCTGTATCCAACAACTTTGCTGAAAGTGTTTATCACCTCTAGGAATTGCCTTTGAGAAGTTTTAGTTCAGTTGTGGTTACTATCATATCATCTGCAGGTAAAGATAATTTTACTTCCTCCTTAAATTTACAATTGAATGTTAACTTATTTAACATTCAATTATAAATTGCAATATAGGACTAGTTAACATTAAACTGTAAATAGCAGTAAAAAAAATAGTTAACATTAAATTGTAACTTCAATATAGCACTAGTTAACATTAAAATTTTAGATAGTATTTTGAATAGATATGGAGAGAATGGATCACCTTCTCTTCTTTGTGAATTAGTGGAATTAATTAGAATTTCTCTCCATAATTTAATGTCAGCTATAGGTTTGCAGTAAAGTGACATTATCATGTTTAGATATGTTCCTTGTATCCTTAATCACTCCAAGAACTCTATCATACAGTGGGGTTAAGTATTGTCAGAGAAGTTTTCATCATCTAAGAGATTACAACTTTTTTTCTTACACTTTAATCACATTATGTTAAACCATCCCTGCACCTCTTGAACACAGCCTACCTCATTGATCATGGTGAATGATCTTTTGATGTGGTTTCTATTTTATTTTTTCTGTTTTATTAAATATTTTTACATATTTGGTTTTAAGGAAAAATTGGTCTACAATTCTCATTTGTTACTGAGTCTTTATATTGACTGGATATTTGAGTAACCATGGGTTCAAAAAACAAATTGGCTAAAATTTCTTCTTTTTCTATATTGTTGAATACTTTGAGGAGTATTCTCATGAACTCCTCTTTGAAAGTCTGGGAGGATTCTACCCTAAATCTCATGGCCCTGCGCTGTGTTTGTTGGCAGACTTGTAATGACTTCTCTTCTTCTAGACGTTTAGGCAGTTTGAGTTGTTTCCCTTAGTTGGATTTAACTTTGGTAAGAGGAACCTATTGAGAAAATTTTCCATTATTTTTAGAAATTCCAGTTCAATGGAGTTGAAGCTTTTTAAAACTATGTCATTACCATTCTTTAGATTTCTTCATTGTCTATTATTTTGTCCCTATTTTTATTTTAGATTTTATTAATTTGGATATTCTCTATCTTTTAATAAGGGTTTGACTATCTTATCTAATAAAAGGCTCAAAGGAGCAACTCCATGTTTCATTAATTCTTTGCATTCTTCTCTTTCTATTTTGTTGATTTCAGCTCCCAACTTGATAATTTGTTGATGTCTAATCCTTTTTTTCATTGCTCACTTGTTTCTGTTCGAGAATTTAAAGCATGCTGTTGAATTGTCAGTATGAGAGGTCTCCAAATTTTTCATGCAGGGGTTTTGTGCTATGAACCTTCATCTTAGAACCAGTTTCATGTTTTTTGTATTCTGTGAAATTGTACATGTTTCATATTCATTTGTATCATATTCTAGAAAGTCTATAATATCTTCCTCTATGTTTGTCTTAAGCTAATTTTCATTCACAGTGAGATGTTCAGCTTCCATGAGTTTTTAAGCTTTTTGTTCTTTCTGGTTTTGTTGATATCCAGGTGTAATCAATGGTGGTCTGATAGGATTCATGGTGTTATTTCAATTTTCTTGTATGTATTGAGGTTGGGAGTATGTCTGAATATGTGTTCATATTTACAAGTAAGTTTCATGAGGTGCTGAGCAGAAGGCATATTCCCCTATATTTTTGTAGAATGTTCCCTAAATATCAGCTGGACTCATGTTCATGTTGTCAGTTAGCTGGAATATTTCTCTTTTTTTGAGGGGGTGTCTGGAGAATTTGTCCACTGGTGAGAATGGGGTATTGAAATCTTAGAATATAAGTGAATGAGTGTTATGTGATATTAGCTTTAAAACACTTTGCTTATGAAGGTTGCTGACCATGTGTTTAAGGCATAAATGTTAAAAGTTGAAATGTCATTTTGGTGATTTTTTTCCTTTAAGAAATTTGTAGTGTTTTTCTCCAATCCTTTTGATTAATTTTGTTTAATATCTATTTTGCTACATTTCAAAATGACTACACCAGTTTGCTCCTTTAATCCACTTGCTTGGAATATCTTTTTACATTTCTTTGCCTTGAATTAATGGTATTCTTGATGTTGAGCTGTATTTCTTGTCTGCAATTGAAGGATAGATTTTATTTTTATTTATTTATTTATTTAATTTTTTTTTTGGTCTTTTTGAGACAGGGTTTCTCTGTGTAGCTCTGGCTGTCCTGGAACTCACTCTGTAGACCAGGCTGGCCTCGAACTCAGAAATCCGCCTGCCTCTGCCTCCCAAGTGCTGGGATTAAAGGCGTGCGCCACGACCGCCTGGCAAGGATAGATGTTATTAGCATCTATTCTGGTAGCCTTTGTCTTTTTATTGGTGAACTGTGGTCATTGATACTGAGAGAGTCAATGAACAGTGATTGTTAACTTCTTGTATTTTGTTGTTGTTGCTGCTGCTAATGGTGGTGCTGGTGTTGGGGTATTTGTGTGCTTTCTTTTCTTTTGCAGATAATACAAGGTTATTTACTACCTGTGTTTTCATATGTATTGTTAACTTCCTTTGGTTGGATATAACTTTGTGTAAGTTTGTATGTGTAGATAGATATTGATTAAATTTGACTTTAGCATGGACTATCTGATTTTTCTATTAATAGTGATTAAGCTTTTTCTTTTTTTTTTTTTTTTGGTTTTTTTTTTTTTTGGGGGGGCCCTTTTTTTTTTTTTTGTTTTTCAAGACAAGGTTTCTCTGTATAGCCCTGTTTGTCCTGGAACTCACTCTGTAGACCAGGCTGGCCTCAAACTCAGAAATCCACCTGCCTCTGCCTCCCAAGTGCTGGGATTAAAGGCATGTGCCACCACTGCCTGGCCAGCTTTTTTCTACATATAATAATCTGGGCATCTGTAGTTTCTGTATCATATACTGTATCATATACGTCCAAGCTCTTCTGATGTTTATAGACTCCATTGAGAGATCATATGCAGTTTAATAGATCCTCACTGGTAAGTTTCTTGGCTTTTGATCTTTGTAGTTTTTTGTATTCTTTCTTTGTACTGGATGTTTTGATTATTATAGAGGAGACTTCATTTTAGGGACCATTCTGTTTGGTGTTTTGATGATTCTTTTACTTTGATAGGTACCTCCCTCCTTATGTTAAGGAAATTTTTCTTTTAAGATTTTCTCATCAATATTTTCTGAGAATTTAATCTAATATTCTTCCTCTAGCCCGAGTATCCTTATGCTTTATCCTTTCACAATTTCCTAGATTTTCTAGATATTTTATGTCAGGAAGGGTTAGATATAATATTTTCCATTCCTTCTATTGTATTTTCAATGCTTGAGATTTCTCTTCCATCTCTGTATTCTGTTTGTGAATTTTGCCACTGTAGTTTCTTTTTTTGTTTGTTTGTTTGTTTGTTTGTTTGTTTTTCGAGACAGGGTTTCTCTGTGTAGTCCTGGCTGTCATGGAACTCACTCTGTAGACCAGGCTGGCCTCAAACTCAGAAATCCACCTGCCTCTGCCTCCCAAGTGCTGGGATTAAAGGCATGCACCACCACTGCCTGGCTATGTATATTTTTCAATTATGTTTCTTTTTTCAATTTTTAATTAAATTTTAATTTTTTTTACATTCCAAAGTTGCCCCGTTCCTGGTCCCTCTTCCCTGAGGTCTTCTCCCCATCTTCTTCCCTGCTGCCTCTGACAGATTTCTCTCCCACCCACCCACCCACCCACCCACCAGGATGTCACCTCCACCACCTTCACTTTCCCCTGGGGTATCAAGTTTCTACAGGGTTAAGTGCATCCTCTCCCATTTTGTCCAGACAAGGTAGTCCTCTGCTGCACACATGCCCAGGGCCATGAAACATCCCCTGTATGCTCCTTGGTTTTTGGCTTAGACTTTGGAAGCCCTGAAGTGTCCAGGTTAGTTGACAGTGTTGTTCTTCCTATGAGGTTGCTATCCTCTTCACCTCCTTAAGTCTTTCTTCTGACTCTTCCATATAAAACATTTCACCCTATAATAATACATACATATATATATATGAATATATATGTGTGTATATATACATATATATACATATAAGTGTATATATACATATGTATGTATATGTATATGATGTATATGATGTATATGTATAGATGATTGATAGATAGAGAAAATTAACAAGATAGATAAACTTTTAGCCAAACTAATGGAAGGACACAGAGACAATATCCTAATTACCAAAATCAGAAATAAAAAGGGAGACATACAATTGTATATATCTTCTCCTCAGCACCTCATGGTATCTTCTCCAAAATTGACCATGTAATCTGTCACAAAACACCAGGCAGTTGTGGTACACTCCTTTAATCTCAGCACTTCAGAGGCAGAGACAGGTGGATTTCTGAGTTCCAGGCCAACCTGGTCTACAGAGTGAGTTCCAGGACAGCCAAGGCTACACAGAGAAACCCAGTCTCGAAAAAAACCAAAAAAAAAAAAAAAAATCTGTCACAAATGAAGCCTTATCAGATACAAGAAGACTGAAATATTCTCATGCATCCTATGAAATCAGTACAGAATAATCTGGACTTCAATAATAATAATAAAAACATGAGAAAGCCACATACTGAACAACTTTCTATACAATGATAACTTGCTCAGGGAAGAAATAAAGAAAGAAATAAAAGACTAGACTAGAATTCAATGAGAATGAAGACACAGCATACCCAAACTTATGGGACACAGTAAAAGCAGTGGTAAGACAAAAATTCATAGCACTAAGTGCCCTCATAAACATACCAGAGAGATTCTACACAAGGAACTTAACAGCACACCAGAAAGGTTTAGAACAAAAAGAAGCAAACACACCTAAGAGACAGCAGGAAATAATCAAACTCAGGGCAGAATTGAACCAATTAGAAACAAAGAGAACAGTACAGAGACTCAAGAAAACCTTGGTCCTTGGACAAAATCAACAAGATAGAAAAACACTTAGCCAGACTAACCAGAGAACACAGAGACAGTATCCAAATTAACAAAATCAGAAGTGAAAAGGGAGACATAATAAGAGAAACTGAGGAAATTTTTTAAAAAAATCATTAGTTCTTTCTACAAACTGGAAAATCTAGATGAAATGTGTAGCCAGAGAAATGGATAATTATCTAGACAAATACCATGAACCCAAATTAAATCAAGATCAGATAAATTATCTAAACTGTAGTATAACCCCTTAGGAAATCAAAGCAGGCATTTTAAACCTCCTGTCCAAGAGAAGGCAAGGACTAGGTAGTTTTAGTTCAAAAAAAATTTTTTTTTTTGGATTTTTCGAGACAAAGTTTCTCTGTGTAGCCCTGGCTGTCCTGGAACTCACTCTGTAGACCAGGCTGGCCTTGAACTCAGAAATCTGCCTGCCTCTGCCTCCCAAGTGCTGAGATTAAAGGCACGTGCCACCACTGCCCGGCTTTTAATTCAGAATTCTACCAGATCTTCAAGAAGAGCTAAGACCAATACACCTTGGACTATTCCACAAAATAGAAACAGAAGGAATGCTACCTAATTCATTCTACATATATTTGTTTTAAAAGTCAATTATTGATTTCAAATGCAACACTAATATACTCTCTTATCAGTTCTCATTCCCCTTCAATCCCAAGTCATTAAGAAGTTCTTTCTGGGCTGGAGAGATGGCTCAGTGGTTAAGAGCATTGACTGCTCTTCCAGAGGTCCTGAGTTCAATTCCCAGCAACCACATGGTGGCTCACAACCATCTGTAATGGGATCCAATGCCCTCTTCTGGTGTGTCAGAAGACAGCAACAGTGTACTGATACATAAAATAAATAAATCTTTTTTTTTAAAAAAGGATTTTTCAATTTTTAAAACTCCTACTTATTATTTATTTCTGTTCATAGGAATGTTGTCTGTAGCTGATGCAGGCCTCTGTATGTAATTGAAAATTGCTTTGCGCACCCAATCCTTTCTCTGCTGCTCAGTGCTGCAAAGCATATTGTTTGGAGCCTATGGCAGGTGTTTATTGTGAATCATAGATTTTGAATATTAGAGCAAGGCTCTATCATCAACTCTATCCATCTATCTTCTCTTGAAATAAAATATCTTGGCCTGCTATTCCATTTTAGTAGAAATTGAACATGTTGTTTCAGGGAAATGTTAGTGATTCCCAAAAAGACACTCACAGGAGTCGATTTGATGCAACTCACAGCAGGGTCTTTATTTTATTTGAGCTAGCTTGCCCCCATCCCCAATGCACCAGCATCAGCCAAGACTGTTTTGATGGTAGTGGAGCCCCATATGTCTGTGGGGAAAGGTTTAATTGTAAGCAGCAAGTGGGGAGGATGTGTGTAAGCATCTAATTGGAAAGCTGCTGTGGCCTTTAACATAATTGGCTGGTGCTGGGAGTCACATCATAAACTTAACTTCACCACCGCTCTGCATTAGTGGTTGTTAGGCATGCTCTTGTAACCATCATACAGGTTTGTTAGGGGAATAGCCTGGAGACTCTGGTATTGTTGAGGGTGTAACTTAAAATCTCTAGTCTTGTTTGGGATTAGCCTAGAGAGTGGAGATAGGCTTGGGTATTGCTGGGGAGGGGCAACTTGGAAACTAATGCTAGGTACCCGAGTTTCCTAAAAACCTGTAGTTTCTATTCCTGTACAATGCCCCTGGTATTATATGTGCACCTAGGACTTCCTGGTACAGGCCCTATTATCAAGTGACTGAGAAAGAAATAACTAGGTCCTGCTTTACTAAGGGTTCTGCCTGTTATGCAGACCCCATCAAGAAGTGATCAACTGCAGCATGAAAACATGTTTCTGGGATAATCTTGAAAGACACCAATAAAGGGAAATCACCACAGTTCAGAGCTTCATGCAGTAGTCATGCTCATGCATTTGTTTGAAAATGTGTGATCATTCATTGAATCATCAGCTATAAACAGTAGGACAGCTTGAAAACAGAACAATTAGAATATTGTTGAGAAAGATATAAAAAGGAAGAAGTATGTGGATAGATCTCTCAAAATGGTCAAAGGATGTAAAGATACTTATGTCTATGTAAATGCTGATCAAAAGGTAAGTTCAGCTGAGCATACACTCAGTAACCAAGTAGTTAGGGTGATCTATTCTGTGGGAAGTCAGCTATGTGCATTTTTATGAATCTGTCCTTGTACAAGGGGTAGCTCAATCATTTTAGGCATAATTATAATCTGGTACAATACATATTGGTTTTCCTTTTGGCTGGAATAGTAACATTTAGGCATTATTATGACAGGTTTTTTATTTGGAAATTAACCATGGTGAAGTAGATATGGTTGTGTGTGACGTTAACATGGGGTAGAGTTGAGATTGCTGTTTTGATTGTTAACTCTATTACATCAGGAATTAACGAAAACCCCAAAAGTGACTTTTTTTTCTTTTTTCTTTTTTAACTAAAAACACTTTATTTATCAGTATTTGTATATACATATATACTGAGATACTGCCCTGGGTAGAGCTCCTGGTAGCCCGGCTTCATCTGGGCTTTGTGAGGTTGGGTGCAGAGCTGCTCAGTGCTCGGGCCCAGACCAAAAGTCCCAAAAGTGACTGTAATCTGAATCTTGATAGAGGAAGACACAGCTTTAATCCAGATGTTTGAGCTGAAAAGCTCCAGCTCTAATCTGATCCATGACTTGTTCTGCAAGCCTATATAATGGCATGGAAGGAAAAGGTTGTAGGAGGAGCTAAGGTGGAAGGAGTAAGGAGAAAAAGAGGAGAAGTAAGGAGAGAAAGAGGAAGAGGAATTAGAAGAGGAGGAGAAAAAAGAGGAGGAGCTATGGGTGAGACAGAGTATGAGAGAGGGGACATGGAGGCTGATGTTCGCTTGTCTGTCACAGTCATAGGTAGTTGGTATATCTAGGTTGGGTACTGGGTTATACCTCTGATTACAAGGGTATCTTGTTATTGACAATTACTAAATATATAAGCCTTTGGATAATCTAAGCATTAGAGTCTCACTTGTACTGAGCCAAGGTTGTTGGTGGGATGATCTGGGCAATTGAAGTGACAGAGTGGAAGATTGGCAGAGCCATCTCCCACGCTGGCGTCCAGTGGGTGGCATGGCTGGTTTTCTGGCTGCTGGTTTCTGGCTGGCCATGCAATATGGTGGCTGAGCTGGACAGAGACTCTGCAGCTTAGCCACTTGGCTTAACCGGTGGCTGCTTTTTTGAACAGAAGGTGTTCGCTCTTTAGCTGCTTCCTCTCAACTTGGTAGCAAGTCCATTCCTTCACTGACATTAGGGTCACCTTATTTGGAATTCCAGCTTATTCTAAACTTAAGCTGAGACATCAAGCCTTGTGGGCTGAGCAACTACTGCATCCTTGCACTTGGCCTTTATAGCTAGTTATTGTTGAATTAGCCAGACCATCACAGCCCTAAGTCATTCTAAATAATAGCCTTTAAATAAAGAGACATTTATTCTATTAGTTTAGTATTCTATAGAACTCTGACTAATATACTAGACAAGCACTGAATACTTTTAGAGCAGTTTGGGCCTCACAACCATCTCAGCTCAGATACAAATTCAAAATGGCCACCTTCCCTTAACCTTTTCTTGAGGTGATGCTTTGATGCTGGGCTGTTTCAGCTATTGGAAAAGAAAGTCAATAGCAAAAGTGAAAAAATGTAACACAAATAATACAATTGTACAAGGACAGAAAGAGAGATTCAAGATTAAGTGAGGAGCCGGGCGGTGGTGGCGCACGCCTTTAATCCCAGCACTTGGGAGGCAGAGGCAGGCAGATTTCTGAGTTCAAGGCCAGCCTGGTCTACAGACTGAGTTCCAGGACAGCCCGGGCTATACAGAGAAGCCCTGTCTCGAAAAACAAAAACAAAAACAAACAAACAAAAAAAAAAACAAAAAAAACAAAAAAAAAAAAAGAAGAAAGAAAGAAAGAAAAGAAAAGATTAAGTGAGGAATGGGAAACCAGATATCTTAGCTTCTGTAGGCCAAGACCTGGCACCCCTACTCACATGAAGGTCACGTGACAGGAGATTCTTTTCATCCTTGATTTTACAGCACCAGTCTGGAGCCCCATAAGGTTTCTTGTCCCACACATTGACTTGGTGATTCACTGTCAGGCTCAGAAATCAGATTTTTTCCTAGGGAATCTTCACAAGAGTAAAGTACTGGGAGAAACAATCAGTCACATCAAAAATATTTTACTTAGTGTGTCAGGAGACAAATTCACATTACCTAAACAGTTATCCCACTTCCATATTATACCAATACTGGCCAGCAATGTTCTCTCTCTCTCTCTCTCTCTCTCTCTCTCTCTCTCTCTCTCTCATAGAGGTTTAGCAATACTTAAAAAGCCCTGCTGAGATTATTTCAATTCAACAGAGCCAAAGATATGTTTTTGGTTTAATTTAGAAGACAAGATAAGCTCTGTACTGGATCTGCCTATCTTTGTATATTTATCTGTTTTTAAAGAGGTTTTACTGGATATAAATATCTTTTAAATTATTAACATGTTTATACCTGCATACAATTTAAAACATGTATATATCTTAATAAAAAACTAGACATTTTATTATATGAGTGAAAACAATGTCCAATATTAATAGCATTTTCTGGTTTAGGAGTAGTAAATTCTTTAAAAGTAACTTAGTATCTTAAGGGATAGACACCATGTTGTGTACTAGAAATAGGACAGGATTCAAAGAGATATCACTGTACACAGAACTGAATGTTTGCATGGCTCATATTTTTCAAAGTAGATGTTAAAATTTAATTATCCATCTTTATGTTACCTATTCCAAGGAAAGATTCAGACCCATATTATCATTTTATATTTATTCTAACTGGCCAGGCAGTGGTGGCGCACACCTTTAATCTCAGCACTTGGGAGGCAGAGGCAGGCTTATTTCTGAGTTCGAGTCCAGCCTGGTCTACTGAGTGAGTTCCAGGACAGCCAGGGCTACATAGAGAAACCCTGTCCTGAAAAACAAAAGAAAAAGAATAGCATCTTGTATACTACTTACAGAGGAAAATGGAAAGAAATGGGAGACTTCTAAGAAGCCAGCAGAAACTATCACAGGACAGGACAAACTTGGGAGGAGTCTCATAAACAATGCTGCAGAAGGATAATGTACCTTATCTCAAGAACATTCCTGACCAAGCCTATGGTGGCCTTAGGACTGATAACCACAGCCCCATATGGTAGAAAGAGTTGGGGTCTGGGGACATAAAATGTCATGAAAGCCCTTCTCCAGACCATCACCAGCTCTCCCAAGGATATTCCTGGCTTTAGAAAAGGACTCTATTTTATCCTCAATCCATTGGGGCCTCAGGATGAGCTCCTCAGGCCCAGGCCCCAGACTGTTATTGACTCTGCCAAGTGTGTTCCTGGGTTTGAGAAGGACTCTGTACATGAGGGCCTCATGGAAAGACTTTTTGATAAGGCTAGCCCCCTGTACATCAGTCTCTCTCTCTCTCTCTCTCTCTCTCTCTCTCTCTCTCTCTCTCTCTTGCTCTCTCGCTCTCTTTCTCTTTCTCTCCTCTCTGTTTCTCTCTATCTCTGTTTCTATCTCTGTTTCTTTCTCTCTCTCTTTCTCTCTCTATTTCTTTTTCTCTCTTTCTCTCTCTGTCTCTCTCTTTCTCTTTCTTTGTCTATTTCTTTCTCTCTTTCTCTGTCTCTCTTTCTCTCTGTCTCTCTCTCTCTCTTTTCTTTTTAGTTGTTTTATTTATTTGCCACCCAAATATTACCCAACTATCTGTTCCCCCCTCCCAGAATTTTTTATCCTATTCCCCTCCCCTTTGCTTTTGAGAGTGAGCTCCATTACCCCCACCTCCACTCCTCTCATCCACCCACCATCACCTCACCCCCCTGGGGCATCATGTCTCTACATGATCAAGTGTATTGTAAATCTCTATGTAGGACTAGCTAATATAAAATTGTAAATTTCAATAAAGGACTAGGTGAAAGTTCTTGTAAATTTCAGTATAGGACTAGTTAATATTAAGTTGTAAATTTCAATGTAGGACTAGCTAAGATTAAATTGTAAATTTCAATATAGGACTAGTTCATATTAAATTGGAAATTTCAATATAGGACTAGTCAACATTAAAATGTGAGCCACCATGTGGTTGCTGGGAATTGAACTTAGGACCTTTGGAAGAGCAGTCAGTGCTCTTAACCACTGAGCCATCTCTCCAGCCCCCTAAAAATGTAAATTTCAATAAAGGACTAGTTAATATTGAATAGGAAACTTCAATATAGGACTAGTTCATGTTAATTAGAAATTTCCATATGTGGTTAGTTAAAAATACTTGGAAATTTCAGCATAGGACTAGTTAGTTAATATTAAATTGTAAATTTCAATATAGGACTAGTTAAAAATAATTGGAAATTTAAACATAGGATGAGCTAAAAATAATTGGAAATTTTAGTGTAGGACTAGTTAACATTTAATTGTAAATTTCAATATAGGACTAGTTAATATTAAATTGTAAATTTAAATATAGGACTACCTATTATTAAATTGTAAATTTCAATATAGGATTAGTTACTATTAAATTGGAAATATCAAAAAATATTATATTTCAACATAGTCCTAGTTAACACTAAATTGGATATTTCAATATAGGACTAGATAAGATTAAATTAGATCTTTCAATATAGGACTATTTAAAATTACATTGTAAATTTTATTATAGGACTAGTTAATATTAAATTGGAATTTTTAATATTGGACTAGTTAATATTCAATTAGAAATTTTGATACAGGATTAGTTAACATAAAATTGGAAATTTCAATATAGGACTAGTTAAAAATAATTGGAAATTTGGATATAGAACTACTTAATGTTAAATTAAAATTTTCAATATAAGACTAGTTAACATTAAATTGGAAATTTCAATACAGGAATCGTTAATATTAAAATGCAGATTTCAATATAGGACTGCTTAATAATAAATGGAATTTTCAATATAGAACTAGTTAACATAAAATTGAAAATTGCAATCTAGAACTAGTTAACATGGAATTGTAAATTTCAATACAGGACTAATTAACATGGAATTGGAAATGGCAATCTAGGATTAATTATCATGGAATTAGAAATTGGAATCTAGGACTAGTTAATATTAAATTGTAAATTTAAATATATTATTAGTTAACATTAAATTGTAAAGTGCAATGTAGGACTAGGTAACATGAAATTGTAAATTTCAATATAGGACTAGTTAACAAAGAATTGGAAATTGCAATCTAGGACTCATCAATATGGAGTTGTAAAATGCAACATACAATTAGTCAACTTGGAATTGTAAACTTCAATCTAGGACTAGTTAACATTAAATTGAAAATTGCAATCTAGGACTAGTTAACATTAAGTTGTAAATTGCAATCTAGGACTAGTTAACATTCAATTGTAATTTGCAATATAGGACCACTACAACAGTAAAGTCATCCTCTCACATTGGATCATTTCTCTTGGACAAAGAACAAAGCTTTCTTCTTCCTGGAATAGATACATATTCTGCTTATGATTTTGACTTTCATGCACACAATGCTTCTACCAAATCCACGACCCATGGACATACTGAGTGCCTCATTCACCACAATGGCATTCCACACAGTATTGCTTCTGACCAAAAAACTCATTTCACAGCAGAGAAGTGAGACAGTGGGCCAATGATCATGGATTCTAATGGTATTACAAGATGCTGAACTGATACAAAAATAGAATGACCTTTAGAAGGCACCTTTACACAGCCAATTATGGGACAGCCACCTGGAGAGCTGGGCAGGGTCCTAGGCTGTTTGTATTTTGAATCAGCTTCCAGTATTTGGTACAGTTTCTCTCATAGCCAAGATCCATGGTTTAAGGAATCAAGGTTGTTGGAAAACTGTGTGAAGGTCACAGTCCCCCAAGTCTGAGTGGAACTCAGCTCAAAATGGAGGACTCCCTTTATCAGAAGGGCTTCCATTTCTTTGTTTTATCATTTATTTATTTATCTATTTATTTATTTATTTTAGAAATTCCATTTCTCTGCCTCAATTTATCTAGACAATGTCCCTGAACACAAGTGGCTGTCCTTATCAAAAGAATGTCCCTGCGTGGAGCTACTTAAACTCAGCACACAAGTTCCATTCTGGTTTCCCTTCCCACATGATAATTATGTATACTACTATGACCAATTAATCCTTTCCACTTGTACCCATAAAAGCCCTCATATACCTTATTTCTGGAACAATAGAGTAGAATCAACTCACTGTGCTGGTCTCTGAAGTTAATTTTATAATACTCACAGCCATATCAAGCCAGATTGCCATTGCTGCTCCCTTTGTCCTCACTGTTTGGTGGCTAACAACCACCCAAGAATAAAGAAGACCCACAAGAAAGCTACCACCCTTAGTGGCCCAGTAGGAAAAATGTCAATGTGTGTTACATTCCTGTGTTTAGCCTTTCCCATTCTTCAGGTTTCTCACAAATTCTCCTGTCTTTCCATGAATCCATCACTGATGATGCTGTGACAAGATGAATATGAGTGGGCTGGCACTGCAGTCACCTTTGAGAGGATATCTGTCCTTTTTGGTGCTTGTGCAATGGATCCTTCTACATTGTTAAACTGACCAAAGGGGTGATATAGAAAGAGCAGCAGTAATCGTGCCTCAGAGAAGAGTCCGTCTAAGGGGACAAAATAAAACAAAAGAGATGACAAAGATTCTCAAAATAAGACTGTCATGGAAGGCAGGACACATGGAAGGATTCTGTTATGTGAGTCAGGTAACATTCACAATACACAAAAGCCAGACTGTTAGAACCATTATAATTTGTATTCAGGATGTAGTTGAGAACATATTTAGGGCAGCATTATGCTTATTATAAGAAGAAAATAGGCAAGAGTACCACCTAAAAACCAACATCATGCTTTGTATTGGGTGTTAGAAGATTGATATTTTTGGCCTTCTTGTAAGGCTGTGTCCTTCCCCCAGCCTTGAGCAGGCCTGAGAGAACTTGTTTACCACTACAGACCAAGTGATAGAATCTAGGTGGAGTTACACACCTTAGCCTCACAGAACACAGAAGCAGAACTGCCCCTGGACTTGCCTTGAGATATCTCCATCCATGACCAAGAATGGATTATAGATTATCCCACCCATCTCTGGCTGAAACCAGGAGGGGTTTTGTGTTGGGCCTCCCCCCTTTAAATTGAGAGCTGAACATTAAAACTTAGAGCCTTGATCAGAGAACTTTGTCTTGGCTTCATCTCTTCTCGCCCTCCATCCCCTTTTATTCCCAATCCCCCTTTCAGGTAAACCTAGTTGATTCGTGTCCACAGGTGGCTACATAAGGCCAGTAGTTTGGTGAAAAAATATTGAGGAATTTTAGACAACCCATTACAAGTTTATATTCAACCACTGATTCTCTTCTATTACAATCTGTGTAATATATGAAGAATTAAATTTTGAGGAAATATACTTAGCATCATTTTTAACATGGGTTATGTTTTATAAGGTGAAATGTGCATCTATTATAAGTTGGACAATATTCCATAGCTCTTCACAACAGGATATAACTTGAGCCAGCTGTTTGCTTCATCAGAACCCTGCATGAAGAGCATGTACCTGCTGCTCCTACATCACATTTAACTCAGGGAGCAGGCATGGAACACAGTCTATTAATGAGAAGTTCTCTTTGATAGTGAGATGGTGTTCTATATTTGGTAAATATAGTTTTTAGATTTGGCATCAGTATTTAATAAGGTTGTTCAGTTTTCCTCAGCTGTATGTAGACCCTGGCATGCTGAAGTAAGCAAAGGGCTTTTCTTTCATCTGGGATATTGAGATGCATCTATATATGACAAAGAGAATCAGGAGTGAGAATTTATTTTCTAAATAACATTTCACAAGATCAAACATAATTTTTGAGGACTCTTGTCCCTTCAATTGCTAAAGAGACACACTGCATTTTCAAAGTGATATACTTTACATATGCCGGCTTAAGATTACATGTTTAGCAAAATCAACTTCTGTTGACCTTCTGTTAAGGTCTGTTGAAATTTCTTGTCTAGGTTATCACTTGATCTTCTGAAGAATCTCTGTATCTTCAAGCTTTTCTTTGTACTATTTTCTCTCTTAGTGAACATTACCCTATATCCTTGCTTGGGCTGAGTGTGACTTCCCTTGGAAGCTCTGAGGGAATCATCCCTATATTTTGACTCTCCTCAATGTACACTGGACACAGGATAGGATAAAACTTAGATTACAGCCAGTTTGTCATAAATGTTGATCTGAACACAGATACTTTAATTCCATAGCTATTTCCCAAAACTTTTATGATTTAAGTGCCTTAAATACCTCATTTATTCCTTCAGAAGTTCCAACCACTTAGTATGTTTTCTTTTCTTCTCATTTGGGAAATTTCCATCATAATCTATATATAACTCCCTTATCAAAACCATTTACATCTTTAGATCATTCTAACATTTTATAAATGTTAATACCATAGCATACAATCAGCTTAACAAAAAAATTATAATCTATTGTGAGAATATTTATTCAGGGGTGGGAAATAAGCAATTTATATCCCCTCTTTCTAAGTTCTCAGTGGCACTGAATTTCAAAATTATCATAGTTCACTGTAGGATAACGGTGAAATAATTGGTTTTACATACAGAAAATTGACAAAGTGTTTCTTCTGAGACTGTAGACATCCTGCAATCAGTCACAGTAAAAATACTTTATTCAGTATATCTGGAGACAAATTTACATTACCTAAACAGTTATTCCCCTGCAAAGTTGTACAAACACTGGCCAGCCATGTCATGTTTTTTTTTTTTTTTGATAGAGGTTTAGTAACATTTAAAAAGCCCTGCTGTGATTATTTTAATTCAATAAAGCTGAAGGTATATAAATGGTTGTGGTTTAATTTAGAAGATAATATAACCCCTGTGCTGAATCAGCCTATCTTTGTATATTTATCTGTTTTTAAAAAGGTTTTACTAGATATAAATGTATTTTAAATCATTAACATGTTTATGCCTGCATAAAATTTAAAATATGTATATATCATAGTTAAAAAACATAGATGTGTTAGTCTTGTTTGAGTGAGGAGAATGTCCTGTATTAATAACATCTCCTGGTCTAGGAGTAGTAAAGTCTTTAATACATGTTACCTATTCCAAGGAAAGATTCAAACCCATATTATCAGTTTATATTTATTCTACCTGTGTAGATATAAGAATTAAACGTATTTTTGTCCTTTCATATCAATTTTTAAGTTCATTTTCATTAGGAACAAAATGAACTACACTCAAGTTAACAAGTTTAATTTTCTTGTAAGTCATTTGCTATTAAGTACATGATGTGAATAACAAACCATGTCTCAGGTGTATATTCTACATGTAATTAATAAAAAGTCAATTTTTAATAAGCCATGAATTTCTGTCTATTGCTTGTCTGGGATTCCTGTTTCAGAATTTTCATTGTAAAGTGAAAACTTCACAGAGAAATCTTTAGTAAGCATATTTTTAGGTTGGGAAGAAAGTAAACCAGACATGCCTAGAGCAGAGGAGTACTGAAGGGCATTTTATCTCAGAAGAAAATTAACTACAGAAATAGCAGACAGTGAGACCCAGCATAGGGTAGCATAAATGTTCTTTGCTGGCAACAGGCTGTGTAGCTCTTGGCAACTTATCCTTTGATTATCTGTGGGGTTCTGTGAATAGCAAAGTCTTTGCTTCCTTTGTTAGTATGCTAGTTTTGGAGGTAAATGGCTGCAAAAACTTTTAGGTTCTTTTGAGAAGCCTTTCTCTAAGTAAGAGAGAAGCTCTCAGAGTAGGAATAAAACAAACCATTAAGATATAAAATGAATACCTTGTAGGCCTGATATTTCTTCTTTGTGTAATAGGGATAATATTGACACAGTGGGACCATCAAGAATAATGGTGGACACCTTAACCTTAACCCTGAGCCTAACCCTATCCCAACCCTCACCTCTTAGTTTCCTAACCTCCTAAACCTAATTCTAAAAACCCTTATCCTAATCCTAACCACAACTGTCTAATCCCCTAACCCTATCTCAAATCCTGCTTGCTGTGGGGCATATTTCTTAATTACAACTGTTGAAGTGAGAAACCGTTTATTAATATTGATCTTTTGAGATGTTCAGATCCACCTTTAATCTGGGCTACGGATTCTTTTGACAACCTACATATATAAAGGACATTGAACAGTGTGTTGGTTTTTTTGTTTTTGTTTTTTGTACTTGCCCTAATTTTTACAAATTAAAGGTGGTTTGTTTGTTTATTTGTGTTTTAAAACTGGCATTATAAAGTACTGAAGACCCTCAAACTCGGGACACCCTTACTCAAATCTCAGGAAATCATGGCCACCCAAAAATCACAAGACACCATACCTGGATGCAATCAGCAGAGGATTATTGGGGAGAGTTGGCTAACCAATGGTCAAAATGCTTGTCGACGCAGGAACAGAATTTTGACAAAAGGCCAGCAAGCTGAGGGGCTTTTTTTTCCCACAGGGTGGAGAATGGGAGGAATTTTCAAGCAGTTACACATGGTTGGTTGCTTTACAAATTTTGAACATCAGCAGGCTGTAATGCTGGGAAAACCTCAAGGGGAGAGAGGGGTAACCAAGAACAGTGGAAAGTTAGTAAGTTCTTGGAACCACCCAGATGATTTGCATCTTTCTTTGTGGTCAGGAATGTGTCTTCCTGCTTTGGGCCTTCCCCACCCAAGGTGGGTTCTTTTCCCTGAGGCTTGAGGGCCTGAAATCTTACATTCAGTTTTGCCTTCTGGAACCTGCATTCTTTTGCTCAGGTCTAGGGTAAAGAAAAAGCTTGTATATATTTCATAAAATGGTCTTTATAATTTTTCACTCTACATCACTTATCTCTTCAGAATCCCATATACACTGAATATCAGCTGTAATATCCTGCAACATGAAAATAACCAATCCATGCCAGGCAGTGGTGGCGCACGCCTTTAATCCCAGCACTTGGGAGGCAGAGGCAGGTGGATTTCTGAGTTTGAGGCCAGCTTGGTCTACAGAGTGAGTTCCAGGACAGCCAGGACTACACAAAGAAACCCTGTCTCGAAAAAAAAAAAAAAAAAAAAAAAAAAGAAAAAAAAAGAAAATAACCAATCCTTCTTTTTCTAATTTACCTTGTCTAACAGCCTTTATTGTGGCTTTCTACCAAGTAGACTTTCTGTATACTAAGATTCATTGTCTCTATGATTTGAGCTATGTTTATCTACAGAACATGTACTAATCCAACTGTGGTTTTTCTTTACTTTGCCACTGATGAAGATGTGCTGGCTAACAGTAGTGCTCAACTGTGTTTCCCTTATGATTCTGGATTTTCTCCAGGGTTGATTGATACCTATCATCTGATGAACCAGAGATTTAATTACCCTGAGCCCAGCATGAAGCTTGTTTTCTAAAACCCTTCTTTAATGTTAATGGTGTTAGCATTCTGTCTAAAACTCTACCTCACAATTACCTGGTGACAGCCAGGTATCCTCCTCACCATAGCCACCTCTCTTTAAAGACAGGTGGAATATGTTCTCTTGGTGTGAGGGGAAGTGTGGGGGAAGGGGATATCTCAGCAAGCTCATGCCTCATGCCTCATGCCTCCTGCTGAGATATTTCTTCCCCTGGAGGGACCATGCCTCATGTTGAGACAGCTCTTCTCCAGGAGCAACTGCCACAAGACAGTATAGTATAGAATATAGTTTATTCAGGACATAGGGAGGGGAGTTAAGAGGGTAGTAGAGGCAGAGAAAAGCAGAGAGAGGCAGAGAGTAGAGAAGTAGAGGCCGGGCATGAGCATGTGCAGAGAGAAGGGGGAAGGGAAGAGCCTAAGAGGGCAAGAGAAAGAAAGAACAAAAGGGCAAGAGATCAAAAGAGAGGAAGGGGCAAGCAGCCACCTTTACAGGGGGTCAGGCCTACTTGGCTGTTGCCAGGTAACTGTGTGGACGAGCACACCTGGCCGTTGCCAGGTAACTGGGGTGGAGTTTAGACAGAATCCTAAGAAATAACCAGGACATCTTTCCACTTGTGGGTCAGATTGATACCTCCACTGTGTTGGGAGCTGAGTTTTAGCAGAAAGTGGCTATCAGCTTTGCAGCCATCTTGAGCCATATACCCTGACATGAGACTTGGATTACATCAGCCTACAACAGCTGAGCACACTCTGATAACATCTTGCTTTAGATACCCAGGACTTTCCTTGGGTGTGTGAGATTAAAGGTGTGTGAGATTAAAGGTGTGTAAGATTAAAGGTGTGTGACTTAAGAGTGAGACTTAGAGATCAGATTTAGAGAACAGACCTAAGGGCATGACATAAAGGCGTGACCAAAAGTCGTGGCTTAGAAGTGAGACATTTAAAAGGCTAGAGGAGACAGAGAAAGCAACAGATTACTTGACATTAGGTAGAAGACACTTGGCTCTATAGAGAACAATTTGGAGTAACAGAGATTCAGACACTAGGAGTAGGAGTAGACATTAGACACTCGGAAGAGAACAACAGGAGTACAACTAGGAACTAGGAACTAGAAACTCAAGACTTGGAACTTGGACTAGGAAGAGAGACTGAAGAATAAACGGGATTGAATCACACTCTGTCTGGTCTCCATTCTTCGAGTCCTCACTCTCTCTCTCTTGCTGAAACCTGACCCGCAGACCACAGACTGGAGCGGCAGCTTGGGCCGGGAAACAGTGGCCACCAAGCTTGGAGTGGAGAGGGCCTCAACATTTTTGGCTACCCAAAGTGGGCCAACCTAGGCCTCAACACCACTGCACCTTGAGTACTGAGCTATGGAAGCTGTTCACCTTGATAACAGGAAGAAGAAGGCATGTGCTGTGAGGAAAATTCAGGTAAGGTCTGGAGTCATGATCTGGTAGGTGCAGGATCATTGCTCTCAGAGGGGAGGAGCAGGCAGCTGAACAGCCAGAGCTGGAATGCTGGGTTCTCCCCCAGGGCTGGGTGAGGTGAGATTCCTCTTTGAAGACAGAAACAAAAGCTAATGGAGTGAAAACCACTCCTGAGCTCTGGAAAAGGTCTGGCCTGGACCGGAAACACACTTTAACCTTGAGGAGTGGTAAGACTCACTGGCCAATTGAGGCTTCCAGGCACACCTGCCAATCAGACAAGGAGGCGGGTTCTTCTGAGTGACATTCTGCAAGTTTGTTGTGCCTGTGCAGGCTTGAATGGTCACCTGTGCCCTGTTCTGAGCTCTGCTGTGGGTGCTGTGTGGATACCTCAGGGAAGCTCTGAAATTGAGTCATGGTGAGCACAGGATCACTGCGCACAATGGGTAGGGGTAGGCGGCTGAGCAGTGGGAGCTGGGGTGCTGGGTCCTCTCTGGAGCTGCATGAGAAGCATCAGCCAGGTGTGACCACCTGTGAGGTCCCTGGTGATGCTCCTCACGTGTTAGATCAGGAGGTGACCTCTGAGTAATGTCACTGTCATGGCTGATTCTGAATCTGTCCAAAACATTTGGACCAGTTGCTTTCCTGTAGAAACATGGTTGGTTTCTCTGACTCTGCAGCACATGTGTCCAAACCCTTTTGTCTTTTATAGAATACATTAAGAAGACAGGTATAGCTGGGCAGTGGTGACACACGCCTTTAATCCTAGCACTTGGGTGGCAGAGGCAGGCAGATTTCTGAGTTCAAGGCCAGCCTGGTCTACAGAGTGAGTTTCAGGACAGCCAGAGCTACACAGAGAAACCCTGTCTCAAAAACAAACAAACAAATAAACAAAACAAAACCTGTTTTTAAGAAGACAGGCATAAATCTAACAGACCTGCTTTCATACATTACTTGTTTTTGTTTTGTTTACTTTTTGTTAATATTTTTCCATTGCAGTTCTTTATGTTGCTTTATTTTTTACATTTAGTGTTTGATTATGTGGTAAAGGAACTTTTTTCCCCTCGAATCTGTTGGGTGTTTTGGATGCTTCTTGTACATTAACAGGCATCTTCTTTGTTTAGGAAATTTTTTTTATGATTTCATTGAAAATATTTTCTAGACCTTTGGGCTGATATTCTTTTTCCTCTATTCCAGTCATCTGTAGTTTTCCTTTCTTATATGTTGAAGAAAATCTGGTTTTTTATTGCTAAGAAACTTTTAGTATCTCCATTTATTTTTGACTGATGTATCCATCTTGTTTTATTCATCTTTAATGTCTGAGAGTCCTCTTTCCTGTTCCTTGGGTGAACCTTGCCTCTGTAGCTGTCAATGCAAAGGTAATTTCAATGGCCTGCTGTCAGGGACTTAGCAACTACTTAAGTCATTCCCTGCCTCCATCACCTGCTGCTATTGTCAGGTGTGCTTTATATACACGGACCACCAGCTACACAGCTCTGTTTATTCCCTGTCCCTGTTCTTGGCACATGACCACTTTCTATTCTCTTTGTTTACTCTCAGGTCTCTCTCTGCTCCCTGTCTGTATGCCTGTCTGCAGGTCCTCTTCTTTGCCTCTATCCCTTCCCCAAGTTCTCACTCATCTCCCTGCCCCCAAACAACCTCTTTTGCACCATATCTGTTGCATGTTTTCACTTCTCAGGACCTGCTGTGATAAGTAAGATAGGTTGACACTTTTGGTGACTTATTTTTCTGGCTGTTATTTATTATATTCCTATGCTGGTGTCTAGGCCTCTGGGTTTGAAGTGATTATTGATTTAGGTAATGATTTCCGCATTTGTCTTTCTTGGGTGGAAATTTTTTCCTGGGTTACTGTTTGATGTCTGGATTTATAGCAAAATTTGCCTGAGTTTGCCTCTTTTACTGACTTCTTTGGGGGTTATCCTCAAGAGGGAATGCTTGCTAAATAATGTTTCATTTGTAAATGAAGCACATTTTTATATCTATATTTTGGTTGAGAGACATCTGGATTCTTCAAGTTTAAAGCTGTTGTAAATGAAATGGCTATGTATTTTGTGAAATCCGTATTTTAGGTCTCCTGCCCACACAGAATCCCTCCCCCTAATATCCTCTGTTTCTCTTTTGAGAAGCTGTGGGCCCCTGGGTATCTCCACACCATGGTGTATCGAGTCTCTGCTGGGTTAAGTTCATCCTTTCCATTGAAGCCAGACATGGCAGCCCAGTTCAGGGAGAAGATTCCACAGATAGACAGCTGGTTTAGGGACAGCCCCTGCTACAGTTGTTGGAGGACAACTGAGTGAGATTCAACCATAAACACAGCTTGGCCATCATTTTTGTAGTTAGTAATTGTTCATACAGCTTTTCAGATGTGTGCTCAGAACAGTTGATCTGTTTCCCCCTGCATATCCTTCTCAGTTGCCATTTGTGTTGCAAGGCTATATCCTATTCAAAGGGATCAGAAGCAACACAGGTGAAACTTATAATTCAGTTTCCTTCTAAAATGACAGAATGATTAGATTATAACTTCTGTTTCAGGAAATAAGTGGAGGAAGCACCAGAATTACATTATTACATTGTCTAGAAAGTATCCACTTATTTACAGTAATGTCACGATCATGCTTTCTGTTGTACACATATATGTGATATTTTAGGATGTGGTGACTTACGATGATGTGCATGTGAACTTCACTGCAGAAGAGTGGAATTTGCTGGATCCTTCCCAGAAGAATCTCTACAAAGATGTGATGCTGGAGACCTACTGGAACCTCACTGCTATAGGTAAGACTGGAAATTTTGTTTTGCTTTTCAAAATAATGGAACAAGTGATTCTTGGGTATTGATGATTCACTGTTATTTCAATTGAGAACAAGGAAGATTAAGCTGAATAAATCATGTTCAGTGCTGTCAAAATTCATAGTAACCTGAAATTTACCTAATTTCCAATACTATATTATTCATTTTCTGGTACTGTTTTTTAGGTTACAGTTGGGAAGTTCATCATATTGAAGAACAACATCAAAGTTCTAGAAGGCATAAAAGGTAGTTTTCATGTACAAGCTGATACAAATATGCCTGTGAGGAAAATTTAATGTGTTCTGGAAGCTCTAAAGAAAAGCAAATGTGTAAAAAAAAAAAATCAGTCCTTTAAGTATAGCTATGATTATAATATTCTCACAAAGCCATGTTCCTCAATGTCAGTTATCTGATTTATGTTTGTAAGGCATTCCTCTAAGGAAGTAGACAAGGAAACAATGCCTTAAGAGATACCTTTAATTGTTTTGTAGCTCCATTAGAGCTTTGCTGTGTAACTACCAATCTGAATAGTCTCATAATATTTAGATGTTGCACATTGAATAGTGATAAATATATATCCAGAGCCATCCAATAAGCAAATAGTCCGCGGTAAATTTGGTGAAACTCATATTCTTGTAGTGACATTTCTAAGTTTATTGAGTGGTCAGTTAGTGAGAGTGAAGAAAGTCGTGGAGAAACCTTAATCTATATACCACATGTCTACAAAGAACAAAATGTCAAATGGTGTGAATTCAATATGGAAACCTTTCACTCGTCCTTCTTTTAATGAGTATATCAATTGTCAGAATGGATTAAACATTGTGAGCATAGGGATGTTGAAAGAAGTAACATACCTCTTCCTACTCCAAAAAAAAAATGGGAAGATATGTAGCATTCTTTGTTAGACTTTCTGAATATGATAGGTGTCTGCAATTAACTGGTTTTCTGACATTACCAGGGAAAAGCCCAAGTCACACTGCAGAAATCTCTATAAGTACCAGAAGTTTGGAAATTCTTCTGTTTGTCCTGGCTCACAGTGCTGCTGCGGTGTGATTCACACTACAGGAAAAACTAAGAAATCAATCAGTGTTTTAATGCCCTGATATCTTCAAACATGTAAAATATATCATATAGAAATCTCATATAGAAAAAGGCTGTTATAAATGTGAGCCATGTAGTAAATGCTCTTACCATCACAGGTATTTTCAAAGAGGTAAGGCAACCCACAGTGAGCAAGTACAACCATGAACATCAAAGTGATAAAACGTTAAGATCTGAGTGTTCTTTATTATTAGACAAACTGCAAAATTTATTCATATTGATAAAAGAATTGATTCGGGTAATGAATGTGGTAAAGCTTTCACATGTGCCCATTATTGTTGCAGGCATGAAAGAACACATACTGGAGAGAAACATTATAAGTGTAATCAATGTGGTAAAGCCTTTGCAAGATCCAGTCATCTTCAAAGACATAAAAGAATACATACTGGAGAGAAACCTTATCAATGTAGTCAATGTGGTAAAACCTTTTCATGTCACAGTAATCTCCAAAGACATACAAGAACACATACTGGAGAGAAACCTTATGAATGTAATCAATGTGGTAAAGTGTTTTCATGTCACTGGTATCTCCGATATCATAAAAGAACACATACGGGAGAGAAACCTTATGAATGTAATCAATGTGGTAAAGCCTTTTCACATCGCAGTCATTTCCAAGTTCATAAAAGGACACATACTGGAGAGAAACCTTATGAATGTAATCTCTGTGGTAAAGCCTTTTCACGTCACAGTTCTCTCCAAGTCCATAAAAGGACACATACTGGAGAGAAACCTTATGAATGTAATATCTGTGGTAAAGCCTTTTCACAGCAGTCTCATCTCCAAATCCATAAAAGGGCACATACTGGAGAGAAACCTTATGAATGTAGCCAATGTGGTAAAGACTTTTCACGTCACAGTGGTCTCCAATATCATAAAAGAACACATACGGGAGAGAAACCTTATGAGTGTAATCAATGTGGTAAAGCCTTTTCACATCGCAGTCATCTCCAAGTCCATAAAAGAACACATACTGGAGAGAAACCTTATCAATGTAATCAATGTGGTAAAGCCTTTTCAGATAACAGTAGTCTCCAATATCATAAAAGAACACATACTGGAGAGAAACCTCATGAATGTAATCAATGTGGTAAAACCTTTGCAAGGCCTAGTCATCTCCAAAGACATAAAAGAACACATACTGGAGAGAAACCTCATGAATGTAATCAATGTGGTAAAGCATTTTGATGTCAGAGTGGTCCCCAATATCATAAAAGAACACATACTGGAGAGAAACTGAATGTCATGAATGAGGTGAAGCCTTTCCAGGACACAGTCATCTCTGAATACACAAAAGAAAATGTGCAGAGTGAAACTTTATGAATGTAGTCAATGTGATAAAGCCTTTGCATGTCACTGTACTCTCCAAACACTTAAAGGAACACATGCTTTAGAGAAACTTTAACAAATGTGGTAAAGCCTGTGCATATCTCTGTAAAGTTTGAAATGATTGTTGATGCTTGTCACATTTTTTTCTCATAATAAATAACCTTGTGAAACTCAATGTCAGTATGTTGGGTAAGATCACACAAATTATTTGCATTCACAGATTACTTTTGATATTATTGAAGGTGCTCAAAGATTACTGTGATGCACAAAGGCTTTGATAGATTGATTACTTACTAAAGAGTTTAGTCTTCTATAAAGATACTGAAAGAGTTAAAAATTTTAAAACTCCACAGATAGAGTCAAGAGTGCAGATCAGCTTGCTCTGTTGCCTGGGTCCTAGGAAACTAGCTATCTACAAGACAAGATAGATTGGATAGGGTTTGATCTGGGCATTCAGGTCAGCGTGCCCATGCACCCTGGATACCAGAAACAGAACTGGCCACAAGATAGGGTTTCGTGCCCGTGCACCCTGGATACCAGGAACAGAACTCAACAAAAGACAAATTAAATAGGGTTTGATTCTTTAGAGAAGAAAGAGATATTTCCCCCCTGACCGTTTCTTGAACCTGTCACAGAAGCTGAACACTGGACAGGTGCTTTCTATATATACTTAATCATGATAATCCCCCTTCATTCCCCCTGATTTATGCTTTCCCCACTGAGTTGTGGTTTTTGCCTTTAAATTCTCTCTGTCTCCAAAGCCCCGGGGTCAGACCCCACTGCCCCTGCATAGGTCATGGGTGTTGACCTCAGTATACTGATTGAAATATACTTCTTGCTATTACATCAATTTCGGTGTTTTGTGAGATACTGGATGGCTGCAAATTCCCGAGGCTTGGGTGAGGTCCTCCCTTCACAGGGGCCTTACTATACCAGAAAGTATAGTAGAAATAAACTGTGGTGATCTAAATTTGACCCTATGAAGTGGCAATATTAAGAGATGTGCCTTGTAGGAGATGTTACCTTTTTGAAGGAATTGACTTACTATGGTGGTGATCTTTGGAGCTCAGGCTAGTACAAAACAGACCCTCTTACTACTTGGCTGAAGGACAGTCTCTTCCTGACTGCCTTCCCATGAGGATGCAGAACTCTCAGCTCCTTCTCCAGTATCATGGCTGCCGGCATGCTGACATTCTTCCTGCTATGATGGCAATGGACTAAACACTTGAAACTACAAGCCAGGCCCAATTAAATATTTGCCTTTAACACAGTTGCCTTGGTTACAATGTCTCTTCTTAGCAATGGAAATTCTATCTAAGACAGAAGTTGGTACCCCAGACTTAAGTATTGCTATGATAGGCCTGACTGTGGGTTTTTTTGTTTTGTTTTATGGAGCAATGTAGATTTTTAGACTTTGGGTTTGTACATGCATTAAGTGGAACTTACTGGGCCATCCTAGTAGAAATATGAAACACATATGTACTGAGGGTGATTTGAACTTTCTGTATAGTTTTTATGTTGTTTTGCAAAAGAATGTTGCTACATTTTGCCCTTGTCTGTAGAGTGTCCTTGAAGATAAGCTAAAGAGGTTGATGTTCATGGCATTGACAAAGGAGGTCTCAGTAAAGCCAGTGAAAGAGTTAAAAAATTTTTTTAAACCTTCCACAGATAGAGCCAAGAGTGCAGATTGGCTTGTTCTGTGCTCTGGGTCTCAGGAAATTGGCTACCCACAAGAAAAATTAGATAAGATTCGAAGCCAGGAGTCCAGAGATAGGAGTTCAGGTCAGTGTGTTCATGCACTCTGGGTTCTCTGGGTTCCAGGAACTGAACTGACCACAAAATAAATGGAATGGGACTTGATTCTTAAAAGAAGATAGGCTTGTATAAGATATTTCCCCATGACCATTTCTTGAACCTGTCACAGAAGCTGAACACTGGACAGGTGCTTTCTATAGATACTTAATCATGATTCCCCCTTATTTCCCCTGGGTTGCAGTTTTGCCCTTTAAAAACTCTACTCCTTTCTGATTTGGAGTCATACTTCATTGCTTGCCTCTGTGTAGGTCAGGCTAGAAGTGCGACCTCAACTCGTTGATTGAAATATACCTCTTGCTGTATCATCAAGTTCAGTGTCTTATGAGTTATTGGGTGTCCATAAATTCCCGAAGTTTGAGAGGAGGGAGTTCCTCCTTTTCTGGTGGACCTTACACCAGCAAAACCTTTGACCTGTGTTTAGTCTCGTGATGATTGTTTTGAGTAAGCATAGTAATCTTAGAAAGAAAAAAATATAATATTTTAGGTCAAAAGAAAAAAGCCTCACCAGGAAGTTGAATGAAGCTAAATCCTGTGATTAATGATATTAAATGGAATTAAAGGAATGGTGACATTAGTGCAAGATTCCATCCACCTAATCTTATGGATTTCCAGTTGTACAAAGGAAAACTGTATCATGTTAAGCTTTATTATAACCTTGTTATTGTTTTCATGTGGATGCAAGGGTCACCAGTATGTGTGAAATTGACTATGAATGAACTGTGATTACTATTCTGGATTTTCATTTTAAGATCTAAAATAAAATACTTAAGTACAGTGATGGAGTTACAGCCTTAAATCCCAGGAGATGAGCATCAAGCAGATGTGGGATTCAAGTCATCTTGGTACAGAACAAGTTTTAGTTAAAGAGAAGCTTAGGTACAGGCAAACTGTTACACATGTGTTACCTAGCATTCAGGAAACAAAGCCATGCAGATCTGAGTTCAAGGTTAATCTACAAAGCATGTTCAAGGACTGTAGGGAGCGGAACTCAAGATGGCACCTGACTGGGTGCCAGACGCCCCTGGCATGTTGGTTCACCATTTCAGGAACCCTGGGTGGCACATAGGCTAAGCTTTACTGCGCATGCATTCTGCTTGTTCATCGTTATGTAAGATCAGGCCATGTGACGTATGTGCTCAGCACCAATCAAGAATGACTTGTGGCAGGTTCTGATTGGAGAGGACACAGAGATTTAAGGGCTGGGAGCTAGAGCTCGGGGTCTTTCGAGATACTTCAAGGTTCCTGAATAAACCATGTTGGGAAGGAGATCCCGTGTCCGTTGTCTTCTGTCTGCTGGTCGGTTCAGGAGACGACAAAGGACAGCCGAGCTTAGGCAGTGAAGTTGTTGGAATATAGAAAGCTGGTGATGAAGTAATAGAAGGGGCCATGTTTGGGCCCCAGCAAGCAGAGGAACTCAGGAGCTTTGTCCATGTGGCTCTGCTTTTAGAGGAAACAATAGAAGGGATGACTGAGACAATTGATGCTGGTTGGCTATAGTTAAAAAATTAGTGGTGATGAAGAGGAAACCAGCATCACTGAGGTAAAGTCTTCTAGTAAGGGTTTTCTGAGAGGAAAAAAAAGTTGTATTCCAGAGGTAGCCAAGGTTGTTCCTCGTGGTGCAGCTTGACTCAGTCCTGTGTAAGACTCACCCAGGTGGCACTGGTTTTAAGGCATGGATGTTTCGTGCAGTGCGGCTGAGTCTTGGCACCATGAAGGGAACATGAGAGGAATGCAGTGAAGACTGTTTGTCACTGAAGAACCCAACATATTGAAGATGTCAGTCCCATGGGATGAGCAGAAAGAACAGCAGCAGCAGTTGAGTGGAGTCAAGCAGAACCTAGTGTCCTATAGAGGGAAGAGCTGGAGAGAGACCCAGCTTGTTTTGAGGAGCACAGAAGATCATCTGTGGATCCCAGATACTGGAACAAGAAGCTGTAATTTTGAAGTTACTTTGGAGACCCCAAGAGTTTTAGGATCCAGAGCTGTGCGGTACCTTCTCAGGAAAACTACTTTCAGGAAATAAAATCAGCCAAAGAGAAAGAATTGTACTGCAGTGAGCAAAGCAGGAAGGAGTTGGAGATCTGAAGAACACTTTGACATCAGACATGGAGATGCAGAGTTTGGAGATTTCCTTGCTGGTTTTTGGTCTTCTTTTGTCCCAGTATTTCCTCACAATGTTGATTAGGAATGGTGGCCTATATCCTGTGAATTTGGATGGATATTATGTGCTATTTTTTTCAAAGTATAGGGGATTACAGTTACATGATTGGAATGATCTCAGAAGAGACTTTGTACTCTGGACTTTTAACATTTATGAGACTTCTATAGATGATGGGGACTTTTTAATTTAAACCTCACATATTTTGTATTATGCTATTTTTAAATATGGTCTCCATGAACTCATGTGTTTGCACAATCATATGGGGGTCAGGCAGTGGAATGTGGTAGTATAAATATGCTTGGCTCAGGGAGTGGAAGAAAGTTATTATGAGATGTGGCCTTGGAGCAACTGCATCACTGAAGGCTTTGAAGTTCCACCCAGTGCACAATGGGCCCTCCTATTAGCTCCCTGGCAGGCAGTCTCTTACTGGCTGCCTTTGGATCAAAAAGCAAAACTCTCAGCTTCTTCACCAGCATCATGTTTTCTTGCGTGCCTGCCATGCTTCCTGCTATGATGAAAAAGGACTAAATCTCTGAAACTGTAAGCCAGTCCCAATTAAACTGTTGTTTTTATAGGAGTTGCCTTGTTCATGATTTCTCTTCATAGCAATGGAATGAAAACATGCTTCTTGGACTATCCTGAAAGACACCGGTAAAGGGAAATCACCACAGTTTAGAGCTTCATGCAGTAGTCATGCTCATGTATTTGTTTGGAAATGTGTGATCATTCATTGAATCATCAGCTATAAACAGTAGGACGGCTTAACTGTCAGAGACTTGGAAACAGAACGATTAGAATATTGTTGAGAAAGACATAAAAGGAAGAAGTATGTGGATAGATCTCTCACAATGGTCAAAGAAGCCGGGAAGTGGTGGCACACGCCTTTAATCCCAGTACTTGGGAGGCAGAGGCAGGGGGATGACAGTGATAGAATAACGATCAATAATCAATGCTGATCTATAATCAATAATCAATAAATGGTAATCAATAATTATCAATACGGATGCAGAGACAGGGAGGTTGGTGATGGAATACTGATCAATAATCAATGCTGATCAATAATCAATAAATGGTAACCCATAATTATTAATAGTAATTGATAACCAATAACGATCACTAACTGATGGTGCATACTTTTTATCCCAGCATTCGGGAGGCAGAGGCAGGTGGATGACAGTGATGGAAGAACAATTAATCATTATGTTAATCAATAATCAATACTAATCAATGGCAATAATCAATACTAGTCAATAACCAAAAGTGATCAATAGTCATGATAATCAGTAATCAATAGTGTCCCATGTAAATGCCGATCAGAAGGTAAGTTCAGCTGAGCATACACTCAGTAACCAAGTAGTTAGGGTGATCCATTCCGTGGGAAGTCAGCTGTGTCCTCAGCTATATCTGTCATTTTCCAATGGGACCATGAACATAGTGGCCATGGTGGACCCAGTGGGATTTATTCATGGATACAACAGTAGAGTTGTCCTCTCAGCAAGCCTGCCATGGCCACATCTGCTGGTGAGTGCCAGATCTACCAGCAGTAGAGACCAACACTGAGCCCTAGATATGGAACTATATCCTGGGTTGACCAGCCAGTGACTTGGTGGCAGGTTGGCTACATCGCATCATTTCTTTTGAGCAAAGGACAAAGCTTTCTTCTTCCTGGAATAGATACATATTCTGCTTATGATCTTGACTTTCATGCACATATTGCTTCTGCCAAATCCATGATCCATGGACACACTGAGTGCCTCATTCACCACAATGGCATTCCACACAGTATTGCTTCTGACCAAGGAACTCATTTCACAACAGAGAAGTGAGACAGTGGGCCAATTGTCATGGATTCTAATGGTATTAATTACTATTAATACCATAGTCCTTGTTACCATAAAGGTGCTGAACTGATAGAAAAATAGAATGACCTTTAGAAGACACCTTTACACAGCCAATTATGGGACAGGCACCTGGAGAGCTGGGCAGGGTCCTAGGCTGTCTGTGTTTTGAATCAGCTTCCAGTATTTGGTACAGTTTCTCTCACAGCTAAGATCCATGGTTTCAGGAATCAAGGTTTTGGAAAACCTGTGTGAAGGTCGCAGGCCACAAGTTTCAGTGGAATTCAGCTCAAAATGTAGGGCTCCCTTTATCAGCAGGAATTCCTTTTCTCTGCTTGACTTTGTCTGGATAATGTCCCTGAACACAGGTGGCTGTCCTTAGTTAATAAATATCTTTTTACAGCGCTGCTTCAACTCAGCACACAAGTTGCATTCTGGATTCCCTGTGCACATGAAGCACATGTATCTGCTGCATTATAAGAAAAGACAGTTGAAGTTCAAGGGCGTGAGATAGGATACTGAATAATTCTATAAATCTGGGCATTTGATGGTAGAAACTCCTGCCATCATTTAAATCAGGGAGCATGCATGGTTAGTGTAACAAAGAACACAATCTATTATTGAGAAGTTCTCTTTGATAATGAGATGGTGTTTTATATTTGCTAAATATAGATTTTAGATTTGACCTCAGTATTTAATAAGGTTGTTCAGTTTTTCTCAGCTGTATATAGACCCTGCCATGCTGAAGTATTCCATGGACTTTTCTTTCATCTGGAATATTGAGATGCATTTATATATGACAAAGAGAATCAAGAGTGAGTATTTATTTTCTAAATAACATTTCACAAGATCAAACAAAATTTTTGAGGACTTGTGTCCCTTCACTTGTGAAAGAGACACACTGCATTCTGAAAGTGATCATACTTTACATATGCCTGCTTAAGATTACACGTTTAGCAAAATCAACTTCTGTTGACCTTCCATTAAGGTCTGTTGAAATTTCTTGTCTAGATCATCACTGGATCTTCTGAAGAATCTCTGTATATTCAAGCTTTTCTTTGTACTATTTTCCCTCTTAGTGAATGTTACTTGATATCCTTGCTTGGGCTGAGTGTGACTTCCCTTGGAAGCTCTGAGGGAATCATCCCTGTATTTTGACTCTCCTCAATGTAGACTGGACACAGGGTAGAATAAAACTTAGATTACAGCCAGTTTGTCATAAATGTTGACCTAAAGACAGATACTTTAATCCCATAGGTATTTCCCAAAACTTTTATGATTTAAGTGCCTTAAATACCTCATTTATTCCTTCAGAACTTCCAGTGGCTTTGTATGCTTTCTTTTCTTCTCATTTGAGAAATTTCCATCTTAATTTATATATAACTCCTTTATTGAAGCCATTTACATTTAAGATCATTCTAACATTTTATAAATGTTAATTTCATAGCATACAGTAGGTTAAACAAAAAATTCACAATCTATTGTGAGAATATTTATTCAGGGGTGAGAAATAAGCAATTTATATCCCCTCTTTCTAAGTTCTCAGTGGCACCGCATTTCAAAATTATCATAGTTCACCCTAGGATAATGGTGAAATAATTGGTTTTACATACAGAAAATTGACAAAGTATTTCTCATGAGACTGTAGACATCCTGCAATCTGTCACATTAAAAATACTTTATTCAGTATATCTGGAGACAAATTTACATTACCTAAACAGTTATTCTCCTTCTAACTTGTACAAATACTGGCCAGTCAGGTCATTTTTTTGATAGAGGTTTGGTAACATTTAAAAAGCCCTGTTGTGATTCTTTTAATTCAACAAAGCTGAAGGTATGAAAATGGTTGTGGTTTAATTTAGAAGATAAGATAAGCCCTGTGCTGGATCTGCCTATCTTTGTATGATCATATGTTTTTAAAGAGGTTTTACTAGATATAAATATCTTTTAAATTATTAACATGTTTATGCCTGCATAAAATTTAAAATATGTATATGTCATAGTTTAAAAACATAGATGTGTTAGTGTTGTTTGAATGAGGAGAATGTCTAATATTAATAAAATCTTCTGGTCTAGGAGTAGTAAACTCTTTAATACATGTTACCAATTGCAAGGAAAGATTCAGACCCATATTATCAGTTTATATTTATTCTACCTGTGTAGATATATGAATTAAATATATTTTTGTCCTTTCATATCAATTTTTAAGTTTATTTTCATTAGTAACAAAATGAACTAGGATCAAGTTAACAAGTTTAATTTTCTTGTAATTCATTTGTTATTAAGTACATGATGTGAATAACAAACCATGTCTCATGTGTATATTCTACATGTAATTAATAAAAATTCAAAACTTATAAGCCATGACTTTGTGTCTATTGCTTGTCTGGGATTCCTGTTTAAAAATTTTTATTGTCAACTGAAAACTTCACATAGAAATCTTTAGTAAATATATTTTTAGGTTGGTTAGAAATTAAACCAGACATCTCTAGAGCAGAAAAGTACTGAAGCACATTTTATCTCACAGGAAAATTAACTGCAGAAATAACTGATGGTGAAACACAGGATAGGGTAACATAAATGTTCTTTGCTGGCAGCAAGCTCTGTGACTCTCAGAAACTTAATCTTTGATTATCTGTGGGGTTCTGTGAATATCAAAGTCTTTGCTTCCTTTGTTAGTATGCTAGTTTTGGAGGCAAATGGCTAGAAAAACTTTTAGGTTCTTTTGAGAAACCTTTCTCTAAGTAAGACAGAAGTTATCAGAATAAGAATGAAACAAACCATTAAGATATAAAATGAAAACCTTGTAGGCCTGATATTTCTTCTTTGTGTAATAGGAATAATATTGACACAGTGGGACCATCAAGAATAATGGTGGCCACCTTAACCTTAACCCTGAGCCTAACCCTATCCTAACCCTCACCTCTGAATTTCCTAACCTCCTAAACCTAATTCTAAAAACCCTTATCCTAATCCTAACCATGACTGTCTAATCCCCTAGCCTTAACTCAAACCCTGCTTGCTGTGGGGCATATTTCTTAATTACAACTGTTGAAGGGAGAAACCCTTTATTAATCTTGATCTTTTGAGATGTTCAGATCCACCTTTAATCTGGGTTATAGATTTTTTTTTGACAACCTACATATATAAAGGACATTGAACAGGGCGGTGTTTTGTTTTTTGTACTTGACCTACTTTTTTACAAAACAAAGGTGATTTGTTTGTTTATTTGCCTTTTAAAACTGGCATTAGTAAGTACTTAATTCTTCAGAATTATGGTATTCACTGAAGATCAGCTGTAATATCCTGCAGTATGAAATCAACCAGCCCTTGTTTTTCTAATTTCCCTTGTTCAACAGCCTTTATTGTAGCATTCTATTAAATCCACTTTCTATGTACATAGATTCATTCTCTCTATAATTTTAGATATGTTTATCTACAGAACCTGTACTAATACAACTGTGTTTTTTCTTCACTTTTCCACTAGTGAAGGTGTGCTGGCTAAAAGTAGTGCTCAACTGTGTTTCCCTTATGTTTCTTGCTTTTCTTCAGTGTTGATTGATACCTGTCATCTGGTGGAAGGAAGCTGCAGTTTCCATGAGCCCAGCATGAAGCCACAAAACTAGACTCTTGTTTCCTAAAATCCCTCTTTAATGTTAATGGTGTTAGCATTCTGTCTAAAACTCTACCTCACAGTTATCTGATGACAGCCAGGTATGCTCCTCCCCATAGTTACCTCTCTTTAAAGACAGGTGGAATATGGTCTTTTGTTGTGAGGGGAGGTGTGGGAGAAAGGGATGTCTCAGCAGGCTCATGCCTCCTGCTGAAATATTTCTTCCCCTGGAGGGACCATGCCTCATGCTGAGACAGCTCTTACCCCTGAGGAACCAGCCACAAGACAGTATAGTATAGAATATAGTTTATTCAGGACATGGGGAGGGGAGTTAAGAGGGTAGTAGAGGCAGAGAAAAGCAGAGAGAGGCAGAGAGTAGAGAAGTAGAGGCCAGGCATGAGCATGTAGAGAGAGAAGGGGGAAGGGAAGAGCCTAAGAGGGCTAGAGAAAGAGAGAACAAAAGGTCAAGAGATCAAAAGAGAGGAAGGGACAAGCAGCCCTCTTTACAGTGGGTCAGGCCTACCCAGCTGTTGCCAGGTAACTGTGGGGAGGAGCATACCTGGCTGTTGCCAGGTAACTGGGGTGGAGTTTAGACAGAATGCTAACAAATAACCAGGCCATCCTTCCTCTTGTAGGTCAGATTGATACCTCCACTGCACACTGAGTACTGGGCTATGGAAGCTGTTCACCCTGACTACAGGAAGAAGAAGGCAAGTGCTGTGAGGAAATCTCAGGTAAGGTCTGAAGTCAGGTCCTGGTAGGTGTAGGGTCATTGTTCTCAGAGGGGAGGAGCAAGCAGCTGAACAGCCAGAGCTGGAATGCTGGGTTCTCCCCCAGGGCTGGGTGAGGTGAGATTCCTCTTTGAAGACAGAAACAAAAGCTAATGGAGTGAAAACCCCTCCTGAGCTCTGGAAAAGGTCTGACCCTGGTCTGGTAGCACACTTTAACCTTGAGGAATGGTAAGGCTCACTGGCCAATTGAGGCTTCCAGGCACACCTGCCAATCAGACAAGGAGGCGAGTTCTTCCGGGTGCCAATCTGCACATTTGCTGTGGCTGTGCAGGCTTGAAAGGTCATCTGTGTCCTGCTCTGAGCTCTGCTGTGGGTGCTGTGTGGAGACCTCAGGGAGGCTCTGAAATCGAGTCATGGTGAGCACAGGATCACTGCCCACAATGGGTAGGAGCAGGAGGCTGAGCAGTGAGAGTTGGGGTGCTGGGTCCTCTCATGAAAAGCATGGGAAGCATCAGCCAGGTGTGACCACCTATGAGGTTCCTGGTGATGCCCCTCACGTGTTAGATCAGGAGGTGACCTCTGAGTAACTTCACTGTCATGGCTGATTCTGAATCTGTCCAAAACATTTGGACCAGTTGCTTTCCTGTAGAAACATGGGTGGTTTCTCTGACTCTGCAGCACATGTGTCCAAACCCTTTTGTCTTTTATAGAATACATTAAGAAGACAGGCATAGCTGGGTAGTGGTGGTGCATGCCTTTAATCCCAGCACTTGGGAGGCAGAGACAGGCGGATTTCTGAGTTCCAGGCCAGCCTGGTCTACAGAGTGAGTTCCAGGACAGCCAGGACTACACAGAGAAACCCTGTCTCGAAAACAAACAAACAAACAAACAAACAAAACCTGTTTTTAACAAGACAGGCATAAACCTAATAGATCTGCTTTCATACATTACTTGTTTTTGTTTCGTTTAGTTTTTGTTAATTTTTTCCGTTGCAGTTTTTTATGTTGCTTTACTTTTTATGTTTAGTGTTTGATTATTATGTGGTAAATGGATTTTTTTTTCTCTAATCTGTTGGGTGTTTTGGATGCTTCTTGTACATTAACAGGCATCTTCTTTGGTTTAGAAAATTTTTTCTTCATGGTCTCATTGAAAATATTTTCTAGACCTTTGGGCTGATACCTTCTTCTATTCCAGTCATCTGTAGTTTTTCCCTTCTCATATGTTGCAGAATTCCTGGTTGTTTAGGACCAGAATACTTTAGAATCCACATTTTTTTTGACCAACCTATCCATTTTGTTTTATTCATCCTTAATGTGTGAGTCTCTCTCGTCTTTTCCTGTTCTGTGGGTGAACCTTATCTTACCTTATCTTACCTTACCTTACCTTACCTTAGTTGTCAGTGCACAGGTAATTTCAATGCCCTGCTCTCAGGGACTTAGCAACTGCTTAAGTCATTCCCTGCCTCCATCACCTGCTGCTATTATCAGGTGTGCTTTATATACACGGACCACCAGCTATACAGCTCTCTATGTTCCTTGTCTCTTTTCTCTGCCCATGCCCCCCTCTATTCTCTTTCTTTACTCTCAGGGCTCTCTCTCTCTCTCTGCTCCCTGTCTGTCTGCCTGTCTGCAGGTCCTCTTCTGTGCCTCTATCCCTTCCCCAGATTCTCACTCATCTCCCTGCCCCCAAAACAACCTCTTTTGTACCATATCTGTTGCATGTTTTAATTTCTCAGGACCTGTTGTGATAGGAGAGGTTGGTGCTTTTGGTGACTTATTCTTCTGGCTGTTATTTATTATATTCCTATGCTGGTGTCTAGGCCTCTGAAGTGATTATTGATTTAGGTACTGATTTTTGGATTTGTCTTGTTTGGGTGTGAGTTTTGTTCCTGGGTTATTGTTTAATGTTTGGATTTGCAGAGAGCCTTGGCTGAGTGTTGCCTCTTTTACTGACCTGTTTGTTTGTTATGTTCAGGAGGGAATGCTTGCTAATGTTGAAAGCTGGGAGAAGAGGTGGGCAGGAAGAGATGTACTTAGTAATCTACAAGGAGACTTTGTCATTAGTGATGTTAAGCTGCTTCTGGTGTTTAGTACAGTAAAATTGTGAAAATTGCATTCGGGATAACAAATATTGTGGTAGATCTATAGAAAGTTTACCTTGTGTCCTTTCCAGCATGGCATGTGGGTGAACAGGAACTATCTGCCCAAGTTGGGGCTATGATACAGGGATGAGACAGGAAAAGAAGGGCAAGTGGGGATTGTCTGCAGTATCTTCAGGAGGCATGCACAGAGGGAGAGGTAATTTCCACTAATATTCTTTTCCAATGGTAAGAGCCACTGGTATTCTGTTCTAGTTGTAAGGGCAACTGATATTAGGGATTGCAGTAACAGATAGTGAAGTAGGCCTTTGGATAAAGTACCTGTTCTACTGTCAGGTGTGTCTTGCAGGTAAAAAGTAGTATCTTTTGATAATAAGGGGCTTAGTCAAAAAGATGAGTTTATGAAGTGCAACCAACTCTGTTTTTGAGATTGCACAAAGTCCACTTGAGCAAACATTCTATGATAAAACCTTCTTATCAACATCCAGTCAAGGTACAACAGCAGGGTTTAGCTACATATAGATAACTAATAAACCTTAAAGAGGAAAAAATAGGTTATCCTACCCATCATAGTTGTCAGATGGTTTTGTCCCCTGTTTTGTTCTTCCCAATTATGCCAGACATGCCGTTTCTTTAAAAAAAAAAAAAGTTGCTGACCTGTATGTTAATGCCCCAATCTTGTATCTGCAATAAATACTCAGCACCCCTAGACTTGGTCTCTCAGTTTGGACCTGATGTGAGATTGACTGTTGCGAATTATTGTTACTGAGCTCATAATACAGACCTTTGTATATTTACATTGCAATAGGTTCTTGGTGGTCTTTGGGGTCCCAGTGACTTGGGCACAACATCTTGGAGCATGGACTGGAACCCTGAAACCCTCAGGAATCCCAAGTGAAGGGTTGAAAGGCTGCCTGTTAAGATGTGTCATTGTTCTTTGTGTAAGTGGCTTGTCTGTCAGATTTGTGTCTGTGTGCCTTGGTTTTTGGATTTTTCTTGAGTATTTGTGGAGGGAGATGACTAAAGTGACTGTGGAAGCACAGTATAATGGATGCACTGTAGAGTTGAAGCCACAAAAAGCTGGGAAGATGGTTCAGAGCCTGGTGTAGGGCATAATGTGTCCATGGTCTTAATTTCTGGAAAGGTTAGAGCAGACTTACAGCCCTGCTACAGGGCTGACAGCTACCTTCCTATCTTCATTTTCTTTTCTGTACAAGTGTTGGCATATGCTGGCTAGCCTTTACCACCTCCTTGTGGCTATTTTGTATGTTGCATTTTGTTATTGTCTCACTGAGGAAATGAAACAGACTCCACACTAGTCGATTTCGTTACTAGCCCCAAATAGACTCCTTGGTGTCCTCCAATTCGTGGTCTCTGGCACATCCTAAATGTACCCCTCACCCCAGTCAGCTGCAGATTTGATTCATTTCCCCCTCTGGCCCTCTCTTGTTTCTCACCAAACCTGTTCCTGGTTCTCCCCGATTTCCCCTTCTTATCTGCTCTCCCATCCAGTTCTCTCTCTTCCATCTGCCTCCTATGATTTGCTTTATTCCCCCTTCTGGGTGAGATTCAACTGTGCTCCTTTCGGCCTTCCTTCTTGTTTAGTTCCTTTGGGTCTATGGAGTGTAGTGTGGGTTTCCTGTATTTTATGATTATTCACTTGTAAGTGAGTTCATACATGCATGTACTTTTAGGGCTATGTTACTGCCCTCGAGATGATAGTTTCTAGCTGTATCCATTTGCCTGCAAAATTCATGATGTCATTGTATTTAATAGCTGAATAATGTTTCATTTTGTAAATGAACCACATTTTCTATTTTTTCTTATTTCTATTTTTCTATTATTTCTATTATTTTTATTATTTTTTATTATTTCTATTTTCTATTCTATTTCATATTTTGGTTGAGGGACATCTGAATTCCTTCCATTTTCAAGTTGTTATAAATAAAATGTATATGAACTTAGTGGAGTCCCTACTCTAGGTCACCTGCCTTCACAGAGTCCCTCCTGTATCTTCTGTTTGTCCTTTAAGAGGGTGTGGGCCCCTGGGTATCCATGATGGTGTATCAAGTCTCTATTGAGTTAAGTTCATCCTCTCCACTGAGGCCAGATGTGGCAGCCCAGTTAAAGGAACAGATTCCAATGACAGACAGCAGCTTTAGGGACAGCTCCTGCTACAGTAGTTGGAGGACCATCATGAAGACTGAGCTGCACATCTGCTACTTATGGGCCAGGGTCCTTTGTCCAGCCTGTGTGTGTTATTGTTTGTGGCTCAGTCTCTGAATGTCCCAAAGGATCAAGGATAATTGAGTCTGCTGGTCTTCCTGTGGAGTTCCTGTCGTCTTCAGGGCCCTCAATCCTTCCCCCAACTCTTCCATCAGAGTTACCAAGGTACATGCAATGTTTGACTGTGGATCTCTGCTTCTGCTTCAGTCAGCTGCTGGGTGGAGCCTCTCAATGGACAATTACGCAAGCCTCCTGTGTGGGAGCATCACAGAGTATCCTTAATAATGTCATGGATTCAAGCTTGTCCATGTGTGTCTCCAATTGAATGAGTTTTCATTGGCCATTCCTTCAGTCTCTGCTCCAGCTTTAATTCTGCATTTCTCTTAGACAGGACAAATTTTGTTCTGGGTGTCTCCAGTGTTGTGGTTGAGTCTGATCCTTCAGCTTTCTTCTCATGCTCCCATACATTCCCCATTTGGACTCTGTCCCTCAATCACATAAGATACTGTGCACACATTTGCTATTCTATGCTATGCTATTTTGCAAACCTGGTGGTTTTATATTTTTAACTTTATTCATTCTGTTTTTGGTTTTCTAGACCAAATTTTTCTGTGAAGCACTTTCTGTCCTGATTGTAGATATAAAAACCACATAAGCCCCCTGGCATGTTTTTGTTCAATAAGCACATGCTTTTGTGCTGCTCTTCATCCACATCTTCAATTTTGAAATTCAGCCAAATGCATAGATTATATTCTATTTCTTCAGATGGCTTATGCTCATGTCATCAATATTATCTGATGCTTCAGATTCATTGAATTGCAGCTGTATGATGTTTTGCCTAACTGCTATGTTTGTTGTGAAATTTTTGAATAAATAAGTGTATTATGGCTGGGTGCATGAATATGAATATCATGTGTGCCTCATTTTTGCTGTTGTCAGAAGATAGCCTCAGAACTCCTGATCTTGAAGAAATGGGCAGGTGTTGGTCCACATGTGTATGCTAGAAATTGGCCACCATTATGTGGAAGATCAGCAAGATCTTTCAACTCCTGAGCTATATCTCCTGACCTACATTCTTTATTTCTGATCAACATATACATTACTGCCAGGTGGTGGTGGTGCATGCCTTTAATCCCAGTACTTGGTAGGCAGAGGCAGGTGGATTTCTGAGTTGGTGGCCAGCCTAGTCTACAGAGTGAGTTCCAGTATAACCAGGGCTACACAGAGAAACCCTGTCTCAAAAAAAACCGAACAACCCCCCCCAAAAAACCAAAACATATACATTACTAATATCTGTCCATTTTAACTGTTTAAACATGCATTCCCTTCTAGCAAAATTTAATTAATGTTGTTTAAACTGGTTCACTTTATGTTTATGCAAGATGAATACAGAACTGCAGTGAATGTACAATTCTTTGCAGTAACTTCAGTAAAGAACTGTGTGTTCATTCTATCATTTTGTTTCCTGGTTTATTTTTGTAGCAGAGTGAGGTTCTTTTTTTTTTTTAAAAAAAAAACATTTTTTAAACAGTTGTTTTTCTTTTCTTTTTAGATTTATTTATTTATTTTATTTATGAGTATACTGTAGCTGTCTTCGGACACACCAGAAGAGGGCATCCAATCTCATTACAGATGGTTGTGAGCCACCATGTGGTTGCTGGGATTTGAACTCAGGACCTCTGGAAGAGCAGTCAGTGCTCTTAACCACTGAGCCATCTGTCCAGCCCCCAGAGTGAGGTTCTTAACATGTAACTTTTGCTGTCCTGAAACTCATTGCATAGACCGTGCTGGCATCCAGCTCAATGACATACACCTGCCTGTACCTCTGTGATTAAAGACATGAGCAAATATATGCAGCTTGCCCATCACTTTTGTAGCTAGTAATTGTTAATACAGCTTTTTAGATGTTTGCTCAGTACAGTTGATCTGTTTCTCTCTGCATATCTCTCACAATTGCCATTTGTGTTGCAAGGCTATATCTTATTCAAAGGGTTCAGGAGTGACACAGCTGAACCCTGTGTCAAGGGTTCAAATGTCAGTATTTCAAGTTTCTTCTAAACTGACATGGTGATTATATTATAATTTGTGTGTCAGCAAATAAGTGGAGGAATCATGTAAATTATAAGATTATATTGTCTAGGAAGCATAACTTTACATTGTAGTGATATCAGTATCAGGCTTTGTGTTGTACACATGTATGTGATATTTTAGGAAGCAGTGAGTTTTGATGATGTACATGTAAACTTCACTGCAGAAGAGTGGAATTTGCTGGATCCTTCCCAGAAGAATCTCTACAAAGATGTGATGCTTGAGACCTACTGGAATCTCACTGCTATAGGTAAGACTGAATTTTCTTTTGCTTCTCAAAATAAGGGAAAAAAATTTCTGCATCACTGATGATCATCTCTTATTTCAATAGAGAGCAAGTAATACTGAGTTGAGTAAATCAGGTTCATTGCTGTAAAAATTCAGTGTAACTTGAATTTTGCCTAACTCCAATACTATATCATTTATTTTCTGGTACCCTGTTTTAGGCTATAGTTTGGAAGTCCATCATACTGAAGAACAATGTCAAACTTGTAGAAGTCATGAAAGGTAATTTTAATGTGTAAGCTGATACTAATATGCCTCTGAGAAAATTTTAATATGATCTGGAAGCTCTAAAGGAAAGCAAGTGTGTAAAATATCAGTTCTTTTATTGTAGCTATGATTATAATATTCTCCCAAAACTCTGTACCTCAATGTCAGTTATCTGATTTGTGTTTGCAAGGCATTTCTGTAAGAAAAAAGAGAAGGAAACAATGCTTTAAGAGATTCCTTTATTTGATATGTATCTCCATTAGAACTATGTTGTGGAACTACCAATTTGTGTAGTCTCATAACATTTAGATATTGCACATTGAATAGTGATAAACATGTATCCATAACCTTCTAATAAGCAAATACTCCATGATAAAGTTGGTGAAACTCATATTCTTGTAGTGAAATTTTTAAGTTTATTGTGAGGTCATTTTATGAGAGTCAAGAATGTTGTCCTGGAGAAACATTAATCATGTCTACAATGAACAAAAAGTCAATGCATGTGAATTCAATGTGGAAACCTTTCATTTGTTTTGCTTTTTAAATGGGTATATCAATTGTCAGAATGGATGAAACCATGTGAGCATAGAGATACTAAAAGGAACAACGGACCTCTATCTACTTCAGAACAATGAGAAGACATGTAGTATTCTGCCTTTGGTAGACTTTCTGAATATGATAGATGTTTGCAATTAATTGGTTTTCTGACTTTACTGGGAACATCCCCAAAGTCACACTGCAGGAAATCTCTATAGGTAGTAAAAGTTTGTAAATTCTTTTGTTAATCCTGGTTCACAGTGCTGCTGTTGTGTGATGCACACTACAGGAAAAACTAAGAATGCAATCAGTGTTTTAATGCTCTTAGTTATCCCATATTTCTTATGACATGTTAAAAAAATCATATAGAAATCTCATATAGAAAAAGGAGGCTATAAATGTGAGCCATGTAATAAATGCTCTTACCATCACAGGTATTTTCAAAGAGGTAAAGCAACCCACAGGGAGCAAGTACAACTGTGAACATCAACGTGATAAAACCTTAAGATCTGAGTGTTCTTTATTATTAGACCAACTGTAAATTTTTTTCATATTGGTAAAATGATTGATCAAGCTAATGAATGTGGTAAAGCTTTCACATGTGCCCATTATTGTTGCAGGCATGAAAGAAGTTATACTGGAAAGAAACCTTATGAATGTAACCAATGTGGTAAAGCCTTTTCATGTCACAGTCATCTTCAATGTCATAAAAGAACACATACCGGAGAGAAACCTTATGAATGTACTCAATGTGGTAAAGCCTTTTCATATCACAGTAATCTCCAAAGACATAAAAGAACACATACTGGAGAGAAACCTCATGAATGTAATCAATGTGGTAAAGCCTTTTCAAGTCACAGTCATCTCCGATCTCATAAAAGAATACATACCAGAGAGAGACCTTATGGATGTAACCAATGTGGTAAAGCCTTTTCATATCACAGTCATCTCCAAAGACATAAAAGAACACATACTGGAGAGAGGCCTTATGAATGTAATGAATGTGGTAAAGCCTTTTCATGTCACAGTGGTCTCCGAAAACATAAAAGAACACATACTGGAGAGAAACCTTATGAATGTAATCAATGTGGTAAAGGCTTTACACAACAAAGTCATCTCCAATATCATAAAAGAACCCATACAAGAGAGAAACCTTAGTTATGTAATCAATGTGGAAAAAACCACTTATAAGTGAAAATGTTCTAAAGACATAAATGATCACATACTGGAGAGAAACTTTATGAATGTAATTAATATAGTAAAAGCCTTTTCACAAAGTTTTTGTCTCCAAAACCATAAAAGAACCCATATTGGAAAGAAACCTATGAATGTAATCATTGTGGTAAAAGCCTTTCCATAAGAATTTTCCCCCAAAACATGAAAGAACAAAACTATGAATGTAATCATTGTGCTAAAGCCTTTGCATGTCCCACTAGTTTCAAAAACATAAAAGATCCCTTCTTGGAAGAAACTTCATGAATGTGATCAATGTGGTAAAGACGTTTCACAACTTTAGCATCTTTATTATTATAAAAGAACAGGAACAGGAGAGAAGCCTCATGAATGTAATCAGTGTTGTAAAGCATTTGCAAATCACAGTCATCTGCAGTGACAGGAGAGATCACATACCAGAGAGAAACCTGCTTGAATATTAACAATGTGGTAAAGCCTTTGCATGTCAGAGTTCTTTACACATACACAAAGAAATCACACTGGAGAGAAGCCTCATTAATGTTATCACTGTGGAAAAACTGACAATTCACTTTTATCTGTGACTATATAATAGAACCCATTCAAGAGAGTGACTCAGTGTCATCAATGTGTTAAGCCCTTGCATGTCACAGGCATTGCCTGATACATAAAAGAATACATCTGTAGAGAAACTGCATGAATGCCATGAATGAGGTAAAGTCTTTGCATGACAATGTACTCTCCAAATACTTCAAGTAACACACTTTTTAGAGAAACCTTACACATGTAACAAATGTGGAGAAGCCTGTTCCTATCACTGACAATATTAATATGTTTGGCCTTGTGGGAGTAGATATAACTGCTTTGAAGGAGGTGAACTCCTAGGTTATTGGTCTTTGGAGCTCTGGCCAGTACAAAACAGACTCTCCTACCACCTGGCTGGAAGACAGTGTCTTCCTGACTGCCTTCTCATGAAAATGCAAAACCCTCAGCTCCTTCTCCAGCATCATGGCTGCCTGCATGCTGACATTCTTCCTGCTATGTTGGTAATGAACTAAACACTTGAAAGTGTAAGACAGACTCAATTAACTATTTACCTTTAGTAAATACCAAAATTATTTGGTATTTACTAAAAAGTTGCCTTGGTCCCAGTGTCTCTTTTAGCAATGGAAATTCTAAGACAGAAGTTGGTACCCCAGGTTTAAGTATTCTTATTGGAAGGCCTGACCATGCTTTTGTTGGAAGCAATGTGGATTTTTAGACTTTGGGTTTGTACATGCATTAAGTGGAACTTCATGGGCCATCCTAGTAGAACACATATGTACTAAGGGTGGTTTGAACTTTGTATATAGTTTTTATAATGCTTTGTTGAAGAATGTTGCTGTGTTTTGCTCTCACCTGAAGGTAAAGAGGTTTATTTGGTTAATTGCATTGACAAAGGAAGTCTCAGGACATCAAGTACAGTCTTTAGCCTCTATTTACTCTCATGGTGATTGTTTTGATCATGCTTAGTAATCTTAGAAAAGAAAAATATAAAATGTTAAGTTCAAAGAGAAAATCTCACCAGGAAGTTGAATTAAGGTATATCTTGTGATCAAAGATACACAATGGTATCAAAGAAATGTTGATATGGTAAGATACCATCCACCTAAACATATGGATGTGAAGTTGTATGGATGAGAACTGTATAATGTTAGGCATTATTATTAACTAGTTATTGTTTTTATGTCAACATAAGGAGATACATGTATGTGTCAATTTGACAATTGATGGATTGTGATTACAATACTGTGTTTTCAATTTAAACTCTAAAAGCATATAGGATATACTTAGGTCCAGGCATGGTGGTACATACCTTAAATCCCAGGAGATGAACATCAAGTAGATCTCTGATTCAAGTCATCCTGGTACAGAACAAGGTTTAGGTAATAAAAAGCTTAGGTATGGGCAAAGTGTTACATAGGTATTATTCAACATTCAGAAGACAGAGCCATGCAGATCTGAGTTCAAGGTTAATCTACAAAGCAAGTTCAAGGACAGCCGAGCTTTTGTTTTACTCTATGTCAAAGGATACAGAATGTAGGTTGTATGGTCTACATTATTACAGCCATTTGTTTTTTTGTGATTAGAAATATGCATTAAATTTTGAGGAATAAAACATGAATAACAGAAATCATGGTTAGGAACAGTTGCTATGTTTTAGGTAACAAAACATGAATGATGAAAGCTGGTCAGATATTGTTAGTGCACAGGTCCCCTATGACCTAAGACTTGAACTTAGTTTCATTTCATGATTAAGTCAAGGTTGGTAACAAAAAGGCAGTCCTTAGGGCAAGTTTCTTTTGCTTCTTCCCAACATTTAGATATTATAGACATATTTGAATACATAGCAGAACACATATTGAAGACATATCTTACAAATGTAATCAATGAGATAAAACCTTTTCACAACACAGTTATCGATGAACATAAAAGAACACATCCTGGAGAAAAACGCTATGAATAAGCAATGTGGTAAAGCCTTTGCATGTGGCAGTCGTCCTAGAAACCATGAGATAAAGTCATAATTCGAGAAACCCCATAAACGTGGTCAGTGTGTTAAAGTCTTGTACTTTCTGATATCTTTATAGAAGACTAAACTCTTTAGTAAGTAATCAGTCTATTAAAGACTTTCTATATCACAGTAGTCTTTAAGCACCTTCAATAATATCAAAAGTAATCTGTGACTACAAATAATTTGTATGATCTTATCCAACACACACTGAGTTACTCAAGGTTATTCATTATGTAGAACAAAAATTTGACAAGCGTCAACCATCAGTTGACTTTATGATGTCAACTATCGTAAAGTTTGTTATCATCAAACTTTACGATGTCTCTCTATTTTGTTTACACTGGTAAACTCATTTGTACATACAAAGACCACTGTTTTTTCTTTTTCTTTTTTGGTTAATCGTGTATCCAACAACTTTGCTGAAAGTGTTTATCACCTCTAGGAATTGCCTTTGAGAAGTTTTAGTTCAGTTGTGCTTACTATCATATCGTCTGCAGATAAAGATAATTTTACTTCCTCCTTAAATTTACAATTGAATGTTAACTTATTTAACATTAAATGGTAAATTGCAATATAGAACTTGGAATATAGGACTAGTTAACATTAAACTGTAAATAGCAGTAAAAAACTAGTTAACATTAAATTGTAACTTCAATATAGCACTAGTTAACATTAAAATTTTAGATAGTATTTTGAATAGATATGGAGAGAATGGATCACCTTCTCTTCTTTGTGAATTAGTGGAATTAATTAGAATTTCTCTCCATAATTTAATGTCAGCTATAGGTTTGCAGTAAAGTGACATTATCATGTTTAGATATGTTCCTTGTATCCTTAATCACTCCAAGAACTCTATCATACAGTGGGGTTAAGTATTGTCAGAGAAGTTTTCATCATCTAAGAGATTACAACTTTTTTTCTTACACTTTAATCACATTATGTTAAACCATCCCTGCACCTCTTGAACACAGCCTACCTCATTGATCATGGTGAATGATCTTTTGATGTGGTTTCTATTTTATTTTTTCTGTTTTATTAAATATTTTTACATATTTGGTTTTAAGGAAAAATTGGTCTACAATTCTCATTTGTTACTGAGTCTTTATATTGACTGGATATTTGAGTAACCATGGGTTCAAAAAACAAATTGGCTAAAATTTCTTCTTTTTCTATATTGTTGAATACTTTGAGGAGTATTCTCATGAACTCCTCTTTGAAAGTCTGGGAGGATTCTACCCTAAAATTGATGGCCCTGGGCTGTGCTTGTTGGCAGACTTGTAATAATTTCTCTTTTTCTAGACGTTTAGGCAGTTTGAGTTGTTTCCCTTAGTTTGATTTAACTTTTTTTTTTTTTTTTTTTGGTTTTTCGAGACAGGCTTTCTCTGTATGGACTTGGCTGTCCTGGAACTCACTCTGTAGACCAGGCTGGCCTCGAACTCAGAAATCCTCCTGCCTCTGCCTCCCAAGTGCTGGGATTAAAGGCGTGCGCCACCACCGCCCGGCTTGATTTAACTTTTGTAAATGGAACCTATTGAGAAAATTTTCCATTATTTTTAGAAATTCCAGTTCAATGGAGTTGAGGCTTTTTAAAACTATGTCATTACCATTCTTTAGATTTCTTCATTGTCTATTATTTTGTCCCCATTTTTATTTTAGATTTTATTAATTTGGATATTCTCTATCTTTTAATAAGGGTTTGACTATCTTATCTAATAAAAGGCTCAAAGGAGCAACTCCATGTTTCATTAATTCTTTGCATTCTTCTCTTTCTATTTTGTTGATTTCAGCCCCAACTTGATAATTTACTGTTCTCTAATCCTTTTTTTCATTGCTCACTTGTTTCTGTTCGAGAATTTAAAGCATGCTGTTGAATTGTCAGTATGAGAGGTCTCCAAATTTTTCATGCAGGGATTTTGTGCTATGAACCTTCATCTTAGAACCAGTTTCATGTTTTTTGTATTCTGTGAAATTGTACATGTTTCATATTCATTTGTATCATATTCTAGAAAGTCTATGATATCTTCCTCTATGTTTGTCTTAAGCTAATTTTCATTCACAGTGAGTTGTTCAGCTTCCATGAGTTTTTAAGCTTTTTGTTCTTTCTTGTTTTGTTGATATCCAGGTGTAATCAATGGTGGTCTGATAGGATTCATGGTGTTATTTCAATTTTCTTGTATGAATTGAGGTTGGCAGTGTGTCTGAATATGTTTTCAGTTTACAAGTAAGTTTTGTGAGGTGCTGAGTAGAAGGCATATTCTCCTATATTTCAGTAGAATGTTCTCTAAGTATCAGCTGGACTCATGTTGTCAGCTAGCTGGAATATTTCTCTTTTGGTGGGGGGAGGTGTCTGGAGAATTTGTCCACTGGTGAGAATGGGGTATTGAAATCTTGGAATATAAGTGAATGAATGTTATGTGATATTAGCTTTAAAAAACTTTGCTTTATGAAGGTTGCTGACCATGTGTTTAAGGCATAGATGTTAAAAGTTGAAATGTCATTTTGGTGATTTTTTTTTTCCTTTAAGAAATTTATAGTGTTTTTCTCCAATCCTTTTGATTAATTTTTTTAAATATCTATTTTGCTTCATTTCAAAATGACTACACCAGCTTGCTCCTTTGGTCCATCTGCTTGGAATATCTTTTTACATTTCTTTACCTTAAATTAATGCTATTCTTGATGTTGAGCTGTATTTCTTGTCTGCAATTGAAGGATAGATTTTATTAGCATCTATTCTGGTAGCCTTTGTCTTTTTATTGGTGAACTGAGGTCATTGATACTGAGAGAGTCAATGAACAGTGATTGTTAACTCCTTGTATTTTGTTGTTGCTGCTGCTGATGGTGGTGGTTGCTGGTGTTGGGGTATTTGTGTGCTTTCTTTTCTTTTGCAGATAATATGAGGTTATTTACTACCTGTGTTTTCATGTGGATTGTTAACTTCCTTTGTGTAAGTTTGTATGTATAGATAGATATTGATTAAATTTGATTTTAGCATGGACTATCTGATTTTTTCCATTAATAGTGATTAAGCTTTTTTTGTTTTGTTTTTTGTTTTTTAGTTTTTCAAGACAGGGTTTCTCTGTATAGCCCTGTTTGTCCTGGAACTCACTCTGTAGACCAGGCTGGCCTCGAACTCAGAAATCCGCCTGCCTCTGCCTCCCAAGTGCTAGGATTAAAGGCATGTGCCACCACTGCCCAGCCAGCTTTTTTCTACATATAATAATCTGGGCATCTGTAGTTTCTGTATCATATACATCCAAGCTCTTCTGATGTTTAGAGACTCCATTGAGAGATCATCTGCAGTTTAATAGATCCTCACTGGTATGTTTCTTGGCTTTTGATCTTTGTAGTTTTTTGTATTCTTTCTTTGTACTGGATGTTTTGATTATTATAGAGGAGACTTCATTTTAGGGTCCATTCTGTTTGGTGTTTTGATGATTCTTTTACTTTGATAGGCACTTCCCTCCTTATGTTAGGAAATTTTTCTTCTAAGATTTTGTCATCAATATTTTCTGAGAATTTAATCTAATATTCTTCCTCTAGCCCGAGTATCCTTATGCTTTATCCTTTCACAATGTCCTAGATTTTCTAGATATTTTATGTCAGGAAGGGTTAGATATAATATTTTCCATCCCTTCTATTGTATTTTCAATGCTTGAGATTTCTCTTCCATCTCCGTATTCTGTTTGTGAATTTTGCCACTATAGTTTCTTTTTTGTTTGTTTGTTTGTTTGTTTGTTTGTTTGTTTTTCGAGACAGGGTTTCTCTGTGTAGCACTGGCTGTCCTGGAACTCACTCTGTAGACCAGGCTGGCCTCAAACTCAGAAATCTGCCTGCCTCTGCCTCCCAAGTGCTGGGATTAAAGGTGTGCACCACCACTGCCCGGCACCTCTATACTTTCTTTTTGCAGTCCTAAAGTTTTGTTTCCATCATTCCTTTTGTTATTGTTTCTATTTCCACTTTTAGGTATTAAACAGTTTTGTTTTTTTCTATTCTTGGTTTGTTTTTCTTGGCTTTATTTATAAGATTTGTTGGTTTCCTCCACTTTTTTGCTTGTGTTTTCCTGGCTGTCTTTGAGGTATTTATTGATTTCCCCCAATTGTTTGTACTTTCCTTAATTTCTTTAAGTGATTTCATCATTTCCACTTTAAGGACCTCTATCATCTTCATACAGTTGTTTTCAAAGCCTTTTTCTTGTACTTCAGCTATGTTGTAATATTTAAGACCTTCTTTGGCAACATAAATGGGCTCACACTCATTAACCAGAGGGTGATAAATTTTACTCCTTATTACATAATCAAGTACCAACATCATGGAATGGAATGTGGCTATAACTTCTGGAAGTTAAAAGGTCTGTTTTATGTCAATGTACTTGATATACAATAGTTTGTGTCCACACAATGAAATTTATGGTGGTACCCACCATAGGTTCCAGGATAGATTCCGTGAAGTATTCAGCTTACATTTAACCCAATGTTTGATTAATGCCATGGTTGTTTTTTTCACCTTAAATTGGACAGGAAGGCAAATGAAGCACTTTTTAAATAAGTTACTTTGTTGAGATGATGGTTTTAATAAGATTGCTTCCAGTCACTAACCCTGCAATCACCATTACAAAAAAAAGACCTGATGGTGACAGGGTAATAATTTTCTAATTTGACAGCATGTATTTGTTTATTTCAGGTGAATGAAGACAAACTAGATTAATATGTATATAATTTTGGAACTTTAGCATAATCCAAGGAATATTGAATTTCCAACTTTGGAGATATGTCCAATGCACTTTCAGTGTTAAGTCAGGTCAGATGATTGAGACTCAGGCCATTGGCTGTAGCTGTGTGTCATGTTACAGATCACAGACACTAACATTGCACATAGAAACCATGTCAAAGAGTAGTGAATTAACGCCATTTTCTCTGCCAGGAAACCATCTATCTTCTCTTTTTCAAACAATATATATATATATATATATATATATATATATATATATATATATATATATATGTTTTTCAAGACAGGTTTTCTCTATGTAGTCCTGGCTGTCATGGAACTCACTCTGTAGACCAGGCTGGCCTCAAACTCAGAAATCCACCTGCCTCTGCTTCCCAAGTGCTGGGATTAAAGGCATGCACCACCACCGCCTGGCAATGTATATTTTTCAATTATGTTTCTTTTTCAATTTTTAATTAAATTTTAATTTTTTTTTTACATTCCAAAGTTGCCCCCTTCCTGGTCCCTCTTCCCTGAGGTCTTCTCCCCATCTTCTTCCCTGCTGCCTCTGACAGATTTATCTCCCACCCACCTACCCACCAGGATGTCACCTCCACCACCTTCACTTTCCCCTGGGGTATCAAGTTTCTACAGGGTTAAGTGCATCCTCTCCCATTTTGTCCAGACAAGGTAGTCCTCTGCTGCACACATGCCCAGGGCCATGAAACATCCCCTGTATGCTCCTTGGTTTTTTGGCTTAGACTCTGGAAGCCCTGAAGTGTCCAGGTTAGTTGACAGTGTTGTTCTTCCTATGAGGTTGCCATCCTCTTCACCTCCTTAAGTCTTTCTTCTGACTCTTCCATATAAAACATTTCACCCTATAATAATACACATATATATATGAATATATATGTGTGTGTATATATACATATATATACATATAAGTGTATATATACATATGTATGTATATGTATATGATGTATATGATGTATATGTATATATGATTGATAGATAGAGAAAATTAACAAGATAGATAAACTTTTAGCCAAACTAATGGAAGGACACAGAGACAATATCCTAATTACCAAAATCAGAAATAAAAAGGGAGACATACAATTGTATATATCTTCTCCTCAGCACCTCATGGTATCTTCTCCAAAATTGACCATGTAATCTGTCACAAAACACCAGGCAGTTGTGGTACACTCCTTTAATCTCAGCACTTCAGAGGCAGAGACAGGTGGATTTCTGAGTTCCAGGCCAACCTGGTCTACAGAGTGAGTTCCAGGACAGCCAGGGCTACACAGAGAAACCTAGTCTCGAAAAAAACAAACAAAAAAAAATCTGTCACAAATGAAGCCTTATCAGATACAAGAAGACTGAAATATTCTCATGCATCCTATGAAATCAGTACAGAATAATCTGGACTTCAATAATAACAAAAACATCAGAAAGCCACATACTGAACAACTTTCTATACAATGATAACTTGCTCAGGGAAGAAATAAAGAAATAAAAGACTAGACTAGAATTCAATGAGAATGAAGACACAGCATACCCAAACTTATGGGACACAGTAAAAGCAGTGGTAAGACAAAAATTCATAGCACTAAGTGCCCTCATAAACATACCAGAGAGATTCTACACAAGGAACTTAACAGCACACCAGAAAGGTTTAGAACAAAAAGAAGCAAACACACCTAAGAGACAGCAGGAAATAATCAAACTCAGGGCAGAATTGAACCAATTAGAAACAAAGAGAACAGTACAGAGACTCAAGAAAACCTTGGTCCTTGGACAAAATCAACAAGATAGAAAAACACTTAGCCAGACTAACCAGAGAACACAGAGACAGTATCCAAATTAACAAAATCAGAAGTGAAAAGGGAGATATAACAAGAGAAACTGAGGAAATTTTTAAAAAAAAATCATTAGTTCTTTCTACAAACTGGATGAAATGTGTAGCCAGAGAAATGGATAATTATCTAGACAAATACCATGAACCCAAATTAAATCAAGATCAGATAAATTATCTAAACTGTAGTATAACCCCTTAGGAAATCAAAGCAGGCATTTTAAACCTCCTGTCCAAGAGAAGGCAAGGACTAGGTAGTTTTAGTTCAGAATTTTTTTTTTTTTTTTTTTTGGATTTTTCGAGACAAAGTTTCTCTGTGTAGCCCTGGCTGTCCTGGAACTCACTCTGTAGACCAGGCTGGCCTTGAACTCAGAAATCTGCCTGCCTCTGCCTCCCAAGTGCCAGGATTAAAGGCACATGCTTTTAGTGCAGAAATCTACCAGACCTTCAAGAAGAGCTAAGACCAATTCATTTTGGACTATTTCACAAAATAGAAATAGAAGGAATGCTACCTAATTCATTCTACATATATTTGTTTTAAAAGTCAATTATTGATTTCAAATGCAACACTAATATACTCTCTTATCAGTTCTCATTCCCCTTCAATCCCAAGTCATTAAGAAGTTCTTTCTGGGCTGGAGAGATGGCTCAGTGGTTAAGAGCATTGACTGCTCTTCCAGAGGTCCTGAGTTCAATTCCCAGCAACCACATGGTAGCTCACAACCATCTGTAATGGGATCCAATGCCCTCTTCTGGTGTGTCAGAAGACAGCAACAGTGTACTCAAAATAAATAAATCTTTTTTTTTTAAAAAGGATTTTTCCATTTTTTAAACTCCTGCTTATTATTTATTTCTGTTCATAGGAATGTTGCCCGTAGCTGAGGCTTGCCTCTGTATGTAATTGAAAATTGCTTTGAGCACCCAATCCTTCCTTTGCTGTTCAGTGCTGCAAAGAATGTTGTTTGGGGCCTTTGGCAGGTGTTTATTGTGAATTATAGATTTTGAATATAGGAGCAAGGCTCTACCATCAACTCTATCCAACTATCTTCTCTTGAAAAGAAATATCTTGGCCTGCTATTCCATTTTAGTAGAAATTGAACATATCATGCCAGGGAAATGTTAGTGATCCCCAAAAGACACACCCAGGAGCCAATCTGATGCAACTCACAGCAGGGTCTTTATTCTATTTGAGCTAGCTTGCCCCCATCCCCAATGCACCAGCATCAGCCGAGAATGTTTTGGTGATGGTGGAGCCCCAAATGTCTATCGAGGAAAGGTTTTATTGTAAGCAGCAAGTGGGGAGTATGTGTGCAAGCATCTAATTGGAAAGCTGCTGTGGCCTTTGACATAATTGGCTGGTGCTGGGAGTCACCTCATAAACTTAAGTTCACCTCCCCTCTGCATTAGAGGTTATTAGTCATGGACTTGTAACCCTAAGTGCTGGTTTGTTGGGGGCATAACCTGGAGACGCTGGTATTGATGAGGGTCTAGCTTGGAAACTCTAGTCTTGTTTGGGATTAGCCTAGAGAGTGAAGCTAGGCTTTAGTTTTGCTGGGTAGGGGACAACTTGGAAACTAATGCTAGGTACCTGACTTGCCTAGAAGCCCAGTTTATATTCCTGTACAATGCCCCTGGTATTATACGTGCACCTAGAACTTCCTGGTATAGGCCCTATCATCAAGTGACTAAGGAAGAAATAACTAGGTCCTGCTTTACTAAGGGTTCTGCCTGTTATGCAGGCCCCATCCAAAATTGAACAACTGCAGCATGAAAACATGTTTCTGGGACAATCCTAAAAGACACCAGTAAAGGGAAATCACCACAGTTCAGAGCTTCATGCAGTAGTCATGCTCATGCATTTGTTTGGAAATGTGTGATTATTCACTGAATCATCAGTTATAAACAGTGGGATGGCTTAACTGTCAGAGACTTGGAAACAGAACGATTAGAATATTGTTGAGAGACACATAAAAGGAAGCAGTATGTGGATAAATCTCTCACAATGGTCAAAGGATGTAAAGATACTTATATCCCATGTAAATGCTGACCAAAAGGTAAGTTCAGCTGAGTATACACTCAGTAACCAAGTAGTTAGGGTGATCTATTCTGTGAGAAGCCAGCTGTGTGCATTTTTATGAATCTGTCCTTGTACAAGGGGTAGCTAAATCATTTTAGGCATAATTGTAACCTGGTACAATACATAATGGTTTTCCTTTTGGCTGGAATAGTAATATTTAGGCATTATTATGACATTTTTTTTTCATTTGGAAATTTACCATGACAAAGAAGATATGGTTGTGTGTGAAGTTGACATGGGGTAGAGTTGAGATTGCTGTCTTGATTGTTAACTCTATTACGTCTGGAAATAACTAAAACCCTAAAAGTGACTTTAATCTGAATCTTGATAGTGGAAGACACAGCTTTAATTCAGATGTTTGAGCTAAAAAGCCCCAGCTCTAATCTGATCCATGACTTGTACTGCAAGCCTATATAATGACATGGAAGGAGAAGGTTGTGGGAGGAGCTGAGGTGGGAGGAGCAAGGAGAGGAAGAGGAGGAGTAAGGAGAGGAGGAGAAGTGGGAGGAGGAACTAAGGGTGAGATGGAGGATGAGAGAGTGGAACACAGAGGCTGATGTTTGCTTGTCTGTAGCAGTCAAAGGTAGTTGGTATATCTAGGTTGGGTACTGGGTTACACCTCTGATTGTAAGGACATCTTGTTATTGAACTTTACTAAATATATAAGCCTTGGATAATCTAAGCATTAGCGTCTCATTTGTACTGAGCCCAAGTGATTGGCAGGATGGTCTGGGCAATGCCCAGCCTTGCAGAGACAGAGTGGAAAATTGACAGAGCCATCTCCCACGCTGGCATCCCATCGGTGGCAGGGCTGGTGTTTCTGGCTGACCATTTCTAGCTGGCCATGCAATATGTTGGCTGAGCTGGACAGAGACTCTGCAGCTTAACCAGTTGACTTAACTGGTGGCTGCTGTTTTAAAATAACTACTACAACAGAAGGCGTTCGCTCTTTAGCTGCTTCCTCTCAACTTGGTAGCAAGTCCATTCCTTCACTGACATTAGGGTCACCTTATTTGGAATTCCAGCTTATTCTAAACTTAAGCTGAGACATCAAGCCTTGTGGGCTGAGCAACTACTGCATCCTTGCACTTGGCCTTTATAGCTAGTTATTGTTGAATTAGCCAGACCATCACAGCCCTAAGTCATTCTAAACAATACCCTTTAAATAAAGAGATATTTATTCGATTAGTTTGGTATTCTATAGAACTCTGACTAATATACTAGGCAAGCACTGAATACTTTTAGAGCAGTTTGGGCCTCACAACCATCTCAGCTCAGATACAAATTCAAAATGGCCACCTTCCCTTAACCTTTTCTTCAGGTGATACTTTGATGCTGGGCTGTTTCAGCTATTGGAAAAGAAAGTCAATAGCAAAAGTGAAAAAATGTAACACAAATAATACAATTGTACAAGGACCTCAGATAGAGAGACTCAAGATTAAGTGAGGAATGGGAAACCAGATGTCTTAGCTTCTGTAGGCCAAGACCTGGCACCCCTACTCACATGAAGATCAGATAACAGGAGATTCTTTGATTTTACAGCATCAGTCTGGATTTTACAGCACCAGTCTGGAGACCTGTAAGATTTCTTGTCCCACACATTGACTGGCTGATTCACTGCCAGTCTCAGAAATCAGATTCGTTCTAGGGATCTTCACAAGAATAAAGCACTAGAAGAAACACTTCTTCAGTGTGCTGTGAGATCTCCAGCAGTGAGAGAGCAGCACTAACTAACCCTCTCCATTCTTAGCCTTGCAGAGACTCACTCTCCACCAGATGCATGTAAACCCTGAGGCATGCTCTATCCACTCCAGCTAGTAGTAAAGATTCTCTCAACATTGTTTACCTGGATGTTCACCATTCTCTTACCCACCTTTGTGGGGTGGTGGCTTTATAGAAGCAGCTGGGTGCTTGGTCGAGCATAAGCCTGGAACCCCAGACCCTTACTGGACTACAGGAGTTCGGCTCTGCTCCCAGGCCCTGGTTTTTTTCATTTAGCTTCAGCCCTCCACAGCCCCTCCCACAGAGAGGACTATGGCTATTAGAGGAAAAAGCCTCAGGCCCTAGAGAAATTTACATACTAATGAGATGCCTGAAGGCCAGAGGGTGGAGCCAATTAAGCATTCTTCCCCAGCCCCTCCCCTTTCTCGCCCTCCCTATTTAGCTCAAGTCTGCCCTGGGTTTTATGGGATTGCACATCCAGATCCATCCACCATCTGCCATGTCATTAAAGCCTATAAAAACCCAAAGACTTTCTCCTGTCATTGGGGCCTTGACATGAGGAAGAAGGACACAGCCTTTAATGAGCCCCTGTAGCCACAGCCACTGTACCTAACTTCCTACCTGGAGGAACCCTCACCATTCCCAGCCACAACGACCCACACCCCTTCACAACCAGGAGGGGCTTCTCAAATGTATATGTCATCTGATGGTCCTAATATGCATTGTTATCCTAGATGTGAGGTGACAAATTTGTTGCAAACTGATGATCAGTGATCCTGTGGCTGGATCCTGAACTCACAAGAGTCTTCCATGCATGTGTGGCAGTGTAAGACAATTAGCATGCCTAACTCATGTACCTGTCACTACAGGTTTGCAGACCTAGTTAAATAGGAAGGGAGATGACTGGGTGGTGGTGGCACATGCCTTTAATCCCAGCACTCAGGAGGCAGAGGCAGGGGGACAACAGTGATGGAATAACAATCAATAATCAATGCCAATCAATAATCAATAAATGGGAAGAAGGGAATTCAAATCAAGGGAGATTGCAGGGGAGATCCGAGAAGAATGATGGAAATTCTTTTCCCGCTTTTGGTTATTGATCAGCATTGACTGATATTGGTCATTGATTACTATTGATTATTGATTAGCATTTATGAATGATCTATTTGTTTATTTAATCACTACTACTGTCATGTGTCTGTTTCATTCGATTCTAGAAATTCTTTTCCCACTTTTGGTTATTGATCAGTGTTGACCAATATTGGTCTCTTTCAGACCAGAACACTTGGTTGGAAGGACAAAAGTCAAGTGTAGTGTGGGCAGGAAAGATGTGTTCTCCATTAAGAAAATTTGTTGCAGTCTCAGAGGATGCACATGACTGCTACAAACCTCTTTAACTCGGAATCTGGAGAATCTGATGCCTGCTTCTGGCCTCTCTGGGAACTGTATGCATGTGGTGCAAAGACATTCAGCAGGTTGAACACCCACGTATTATTAATTTTTCTTTTAAAATACATGTTATCATTTTAACTGTTATGTTCCACATAAGTGTTAATTGTTATCCACCTTGCCAGTGTAGTTTTTATCATGTGCACTGTTCCTCAGGGAACTCTGTTCTCTTGCACTCTTATTTAATTTAAAAACATATTGATAGGTGTGATAATTTGTAGAGTTTTTGTTTAATGGGAGCAAAGATCTAGTCTGATTCACAAGTACTGTACGATTAGACTTAGTGCCCATGCTTATAACCCCAGCACCCAGGAGTTGGAGCAGAAAGAAAAACATTTAAGTGTATTTTAAGGCAGGACACAATGAGTTTGAGATCATCCTGGATCACAGTTTATCAGAAATTACGTGTAGTGAGAACAGCACATAGGCCTTTCCCAGCATCAAATGGTAACACTTGTCAGACGGCTTCTCTATGGTCCTCTTTTCTTCTTCTTCTTCTTCTTCTTCTTCTTCTTCTTCTTCTTCTTCTTCTTCTTCTTCTTCTTCTTCTTCTTCTTCTTCTTCTTCTTCTTCTTCTTCCTCTTCCTCTTCCTCTTCCTCTTCCTCTTCCTCTTCCTCTTCCTCTTCCTCTTCCTCTTCCTCTTCCTCTTCCTCTTCCTCCTTCTCCTCCTCCTCCTCCCCTTCTCTTTCCCCTTCCCCTTCCCCTTCCCTTTCCCCTTCCCCTTCCCCTTCCCCTTCCCCTTCCCCTCCCCCTCCCCCTCCTCCTCCTCCTCCTTCCTCTTCTTTGGCTTAGACTCACATGTCATTAATATTGTATAATGATTGTAGTTTTCAAATATCCTAAACTTTGTGATTTTAGCATAAACTTTCTATACTTCTCCTGATGTAAACGAAATTGGTCCTTCTCTGTAAACTTCAACTTACATAAATGAGAGAACATCTCATTCCAGTTTCAGTGGAAATTAAATAAATACAGAATACAGTGAAGTTCCTCATGTTGTAGGAACTTTTATTTGTGTGTGTCTCTGTGTTTCTGTGTTGTGTAGGTGTCTGTGTTCATTCTGTGTGTGTATGTGTGTCGAGCTGTGTCTGTGTGTCAGTGTGTGTGTGCTTGTGTGTTTGTGTGGGTGTGTGTGGTTATGTTTGTGTGTGTCTATCTGTCTGTGTGTTGTGTGCATGTGTGTGTGTCTGTGTGGGTGTGTTTGTTTATGTGTGTGTCTGTCTGAGTGGGGTGTGTATGTGAGCACTTGATGACACCTGTGTTGGGAATTTTTATAGTCTTTGTATACACAATTTGATAAATCCAGGTATGTTAAAGGAATAGATATATCAAAGTCACAGAGGGTGATATGTACGACAGATTCCCTCATTCCCAAGCTTTCTCAATGGATCTGCATGTAATCCATAACTCACACAGAGTATTAGTTCCAATCAGCATCTTAGGTGTTTTTCAAGGGTCCATTTTATTTAACTCAGATCCTCTGGCTTGCACGGCCACCGCAAATACCTGAGCTACCTTCCTTATCTCATTTGAAGAAATGATTGTATGTCAACGTGTCTTACATTCCTGTATTTAGCCTTTCCCATTCTTCAGGTTTCTCACAAATTCTCCTGTCTTTCCATGAATCCATCACTGGTGATGCTGTGACAAGATAAATATGAGTGGACTGGCACTGCAGTCACCTTTGAGAGGATATCTGTCATTCTTGGTGTTTGTGCAACGGATCCTTCTACATTGTTAAACTGACCAAAGGGGTGATATAGAAAGAGTAGCAGTTATGGTGCCTCAGAGAAGAGTCCTTCTAAGGGGACAAAATAAAACAAAAGAAATGACAAAGATTCTCAAAATAAGACAGTCATGGAAGGATTCTGTTATGCGAGTCAGGTAACATCCACAATACACAAAAACCAGACTGTTAGGACCATCATATTTCCATTCAGGATGTAGTTAACATAATTCGGGCAGCATTACGCTTATTATAGGAAGAAAATAGGCAAGAGTACCACCTAAAAACCAATGTCATGCTTTGTATTAGGTGTTAGAAGACTGATATTTTTGACCTTCTTGTAAGGCCAGTAGTTTGGTGAAAAAATATTGAGGAATTTTGGACAACCCCTAATAAGGTTATATTCAACCACTGATTCTCTTCTATTATAATCCTATGTAATATATGAAGAATTTTGAGGAAATACTCCTAGCATCATTATGAACATGGGTTATGTTTTATCAGGTGAAATGTGGATCTATTATGAGTTGGACAATATTCCATAGCCCCTCACAAAAGGATATAACTTGAGCCAGCTGTTTGCTTCATCAGAACCCTACATGAAGAGCCTGTACCTGCTGTTCCTACATCACATTTAAATCAGGGAACATGCATGGTTAGTGTAGTGAAGGACACAGTCTATTAATGAGAAGTACTCTTTGATAGTGAGATGGTGTTCTATATTTGGTAAATATAGCTTTTAGATTTGCCCTCAGTATTTAATAAGGTTGTTCAGTTTTTCTCAGCTGTATGTAGATCCTGGCATGCTGAAGTAAGCAAGGGGCTTTTCTTTCATCTGGGATATTCAGATACATCTATATATGACAAAGAGAATCAGGAGTGAGAATTTATTTTCTAAATAACATTTCACAAGATCAAACATAATTTCTTGTCCCTTCACTTGCTAAAGAGACACACTGCATTCTGAAAGTGATCATACTTTACATATGCCTGCTTAAGATTACGTGTTTAGCAAAATCAACTTCTCTTGACCTTCTTCTGTTAATGTCTATCGAAATTGCTGGTCTAGGTTATCACTTGACCTTCTGAAGAACCTCTGTATATTCAAGCTTTTCTTTCTACTATTTTCCCTCTTAGTGAATGTTACTTGATATCCTTGCTTGGACTGAGTGTGACTTCCCATAGAAGCTCTGAGGGAATCATCCCTGTATTTTGACTTTCCTCAATGAACACTGGACACAGGATAGAATAAAACTTAGATCACAGCCAGTTTGTCATAAAAGTGGATCTGAAAACAGAGACTTTAATCCCATATGTATTTCCCATAAGTCTCATAATCTAAGTGCCTTCAATACCTAACTTGTTCCTTCATAATTTCCAAAGGCTTTGTATTTTTTTCTTCTTACTTTGGACATTTCATCCTAATCTTTATATACCTCCTTCTTTATTAAAACCATTCCCATCTTTAGACCATTCTAACATTTTATAAATGTTAATACAATAGGATACAATAGGTTAAACAAATAAATTGACAATCTGTTGTGAGAATATTTCTTTAAGAGTGGGGAATAAGCAATTTATCCCCTCTTTCTAAGTTCTCAGTGGCTCCACATTTCAAAATTATCATAGTTCACTCTAGGATAGCAGTGAAATTATTGGTTTTACTTTCATAAAACTGACAAATTGTTCCTTATGTGACTATAGATATCCTGCACTCAGTCATATCAAAAATATTTTACTTAATATGTCAGGAGACAAATTCACATTACATATATATATATATATATATATATATATATATATATATATATAATAGAGGGTTAGCAATATTTAAAAACTACTGCTGTGATTATTTTAATTCAACAGAGCTGAAAATATGAAAATGTTTGTTGTTTCATTTAGAAAATAAGACACAAGCCCTGAGGTGGATCTTTCAATCATTTTATATTTATGTGTTTTTAAAGAGGCTTTACTGAATATAAATATTTCTTAAGTCATTAACATGTTTATGTCTGTATAAAAATTCAAATATGTATTTATTATATTTAAAAGGACAGATATGTCGTTCTAATGTGAGTGAGGACAATGTCCATTATGAATAACATCTACTAGTCTAGAAGCAATCAACTCTTTAAAAATAATTTAGAACCTTAAGGGATAGAGACCATGTTGTGTACTAGAATTGGGATAGGATTCAATGAGATACCATTGTGACCAGAATTGTATGATTTCGTAGATCATGTCCTTAAAAATAGACAATAACATTTAAATATATATGTTCATGTTACCTATTTTAAAGAGAGATTCAGACTTGTATTATTATTTTATATTACCTTTACCTGAGAGGGTATATGGATTAAATATATTTTTGTCTTTTCATGTTAGTTTCTAAGTTTAATTTATTATGAATGAAATAAACTTAGGACAACATATCCAATTTACTCTGCTTGTAATCCATTTGCTATTTCATACATAATACGAATCACAATCCATGATCTCATGTGTATAGTCTATACACAAGTAATAAAAGGGCAGAGTTTAATAAGCCATGAATTTGTGTTTACTGCTTGTCTGGGATTCCTTTCTCAGAATTTTCATTGTCAAGTGAAAACTGCACATAGAAATCTTTAGTAAGCACATTTTTAGGTTGGGAAGAAAGTAAACCAGACATGTCTAGAGCAGAAGAGTACTGAGGGCATTTTATCTCAGAGGAAAATTAACTGCAGCAATACCTGACACTGAGACCCAGCATAGGGCAGCATAAATGTTCTTTGCTGGCAGCAGGCTCTGTGGCTCTTGGCAAGGTATTATCTGTTGATTATCTGTTGATTATCCTTTGATTATCTGTTGGGCACTGTGAATATCATAATCTTGGCTTCCAGATGTAATATCCTGCAACATGAAATCAACCAGCCCTTAGGTTTTCTAACTTCCCTTGCCCAACAGACTTTATTGTGGCATTCTATTAAATCCCCTTTCTATGTACATAGAGAGATTCATTCTCTCTATGATTTGAGATATGTTTATCTACAGAACCTGTATTAATACAACTGTTGTTTTTCTCCACTTTTCCATTGATGAAGATGTGCTGGCTACCAATAGTGCTCAACTGTGTTTCTCTTATGTTTCTGGCTTTTCTTCAGGGTTGATTGATACCTGTCATCTGGTGAAAGGAAGCTGCAGTTTCCCTGAGCCTAGCATGAAGCCACAAAACAAGACTCTTGTTTCCTAAAATCCTTCTTTAATGTTAATGGTGTTAGCATTCTGCCTTAAACTCTACTTCACAAGTACCTGGTGACAGCCAGGTATGCTCCTTCCCATAGTTACCTCTCTTTAAAGAGAGATAGAATGTGTTCTAAGGATCTGTGGGGAAGGTGTGGGGGAAGAGGATGGCTCAGCAGGCTCATGCCTCCTGCTGAGATATTTCTTCCCCTGGAGGGACCATGCCTCACACTGAGCCAGCTCTTCCCCAGTTGCAACCCACCACAGAGACAGTATAGTACAGACAGAGAGACAGTATAGTATAGAATATACTTTATTCAGGACATGGGGAGGAGAGTTAAGAGGGTAGTAGAGGCAGAGAAAAGCAGAGAGAGAGGCAGAGGGTAGAGAAGTAGAGGCCTGGCATGAGCATGTGCAGAGAGAAGGGGGAAGGGAAGAGCCTAAGAGGGCAAGAGAAAGAGAACAAAAGGTCAAGAGATCAAAAGAGAGGAAGGGGCAAGCAGCCACCTTTACAGGGGGTCAGGCCTACCCAGCTGTTGCCAGGTAATTGTGGGGAGGAGCACACCTGGCTGTTGCCAGGTAACTGGGGTGGAGTTTAGACAGAATACTAACAAATAACCAGGTCATCCATCCTCTTGTGGGTCAGATTGACGCCTCCACTGCACCTTGAGTACTGGGCTATGGAAGCTGTTCACCTTGATTACAGGAAGAAGAAGGCAAGTGCTGTGAGAAAATCTCAGGTAAGGTCTGGAGTCAGGTCCCTGGTAGGTGCAGGAACCTCAGAGGGGAGAAGCAGGAGGCTGAACAGCCAGAGCTGGAATGGTGGGTTCTCCCCCAGGGCTGGGTGGGGTGAGATTCCTCTTTGAAGACAGAAACAAAAGCTAATGAAGTGCAAACCCCTCCTGAGATCTGGAAAAGGTCTGATCCTGGCCCAGAAGCACACTTTAACCTTGAGGAGTGGTAAGACTCACTGGCCAATTGAGGATCCCAGGCAGACCTGCCAATCAGACAAGGAGGTGGGTTCTTCCTGGTGTTATTTTGCATGTTTGCTGTGCCTGTGCAGGCTTGAATGGTCATCTGTGCCCTGCTCTGAGCTCTGCTGTGGGTGCTGTGTGGAGACCTCAGGGAAGCTCTGCAATTGAGTCATGGTGAGCACAGGATCACTGCCCACCCCAGTTACAAGGTAGGGGCAGGCGGCTGAGCAGTGGGAGCTGGGGTGCTGGGTCCTCTCTGGGGCTGCTTGGGAAGCATCAGCCAGATGTGACCACCTGTGAGGTCCCTGGTGATGCCCCTCACGTGTTAGATCAGGAGGTGACCTCTGAGTAACTTCACTATCATGGTTGATTCTGAATCTGCCCAAAACATTTGGACCAGTTGCTTTCTTGTAGAAACAAGGGGGGTTTCTCTGACTCTGCAGCACATGTGTTCAAACCATTGACTTTTATAGTATACATTAAGAAAATAGGTATAGCTGGGCAGTGGTGGCGCACGCCTTTAATCCCAGCACTTGGGAGGCAGAGGCAGGTGGATTTCTGAGTTCGAGGCCAGCCTGGTCTACAGAGTGAGAGGACAGCCAGAACTACACAGAGAAACCCTGTCTCAAAAAAAACAAAAAACAAAAAACAAAAAAACAAAAAACAAAAAACTAAACAAACAAAAAACCAAAAAATTAACAAAAACTAAACAAAACAAAAACAAGTAATGTATGAGAACAGATCTGTTAGATTTATGCCTGTCTTCTTAAAAACAGGGTTTGTTTGTTTGTTTGTTTTCCAGTCAGGGTTTCTCTGTGTAGCCCTGGCTGTCCTGGAACTCACTCTGTAGACCAGGCTGGCCTGGAACTCAGAAATCCACCTGCCTCTACCTTCCAAGTGCTGAGATTAAAGGCGTGCGCCACCACTGCCCGGCTTGTTAATTTTCTTTATTGCAGGTTTTTCTATTGCTTTATTTTTTACATTTAGTGTTTGATTATTATGTGGTAAAGGGACTTTTTTTCCCTCTCTAATCTGTTGGGTGTTTTGGATGCTTCTTGTACATTAACAGGCATCTTCTTTGGTTTACAAAATTTTATCTTTATGATTTCATTGAAAATATTTTCTAGACCTTTGGGCTGATATTCTTCTTTCTCTATTCCAGTCATCTGTAGTTTTCCCTTCTCATATGTTGCAGAATTCCTGGTTGTTTAGGGCCAGAAAATGTTTAAAATCCACATTTTTTGATGATGTATCCATTTGTCGTATTCATCTTTAATGTCTGAGACTCTTCTTTCCTGTTCTGTGGGTGAACCTTGCCTTTGTAGTTGTCAGTGCACAGGTAATTTCAATGTTCTGCTCTCAGGAACTTAGCAGCTGCTTAAATCATTCCCTGTCTCCATCACCTGCTGCTGTTGTCAGGTGTGCTTTATATACAGGGACCACCAGCTACACAGCTCTCTCTGTTTGTTCCCTGTCTCTGTTCTCTGCACATGCCCCTCTCTATTCTCTTTGTCTACTCTCAGGTCTCTCTCTGCTCCCTGTCTGTCTGCCTGTCTGCAGGTCCTCTTGTGTATCTCTATCCCTTCCCCCAAACAACCTCTTTTGTACCATATCTGTTGCATTTTTTAATTTCTTAGGACCTGCTGTAATAGGATAGCTTGGATTTCTTGGTGACATATTTTTTTGGTTGTTATTTATTATATTCCAATGATGGTGTCTAGGCCTCTGGGTTTGAAGTGATTATTGATTTAGGTACTTATTTTTGGATTTGTCTTGTTTGGGTGGGAGTTTTGTTCCTGGGTTACTGTTATATGTATGGATTTGCAGAGAGCCTTGGCTGAGTGTTGCCTCTTTTACTGACCTGTTTGTTTGTTATGTTCAGGAGGGAATGCTTGCCAATGTTGAAAGCTGGGAGAAGTGGGCAGGAAGAGATGATCTTAGTAATCTACAAGGAGACTTTGTCATTAGTGATGTTAAGCTGCTTCTGGTGTTTAGTACAGTAAAATTGTGAAAATTGCATTCGGGATAAGAAATAGTGTGGTAGATCTATAGAAAGTTTACCTTGTGTCCGTTCCAGCATGGCATGTGGGTGAACAGGAGCTATCTGCCCAAGTTGGGGCTATGATACAGGGATGAGGCAGGAAAGGAAGGGCAAGTGGGGATGGTATGCAGTATCTTTAGGAGGCATACACAAGGGGAGAGGTAATTTCCATTAATATTCTTTTCCAGTGGTGAGGGCCACTGGTATTCTGTTCTAGTTGTAA